>NW_025932057.1:21995-73269 GCF_000764305.2 Hyalella azteca | reverse complement strand
GAAAATAATTGAAGCAATTTCCCCACACGCATTGCCTCGTTAACAAAGTGTGAGGGCTTCTGCGTAGGATCTGCAGTGTGGGATTAAGGACATTAAGGGTTTGCCTTGCAACCGCAACTGCTGTACACGGGGAAGGTTTATGTCAGAAGGTGCGATGTAATATAATACATTTAAAATATAGTAAACTAGTGAAATAAAAATCAGACTTCCATTCGCAAATGAATTTTTCTGTGAAGATAACGTAATTAATTCAGTTTTTATCTCTAATGTCTGACGTTGATTCTTGCGGGGCAGCAGAGCTTTGATAGCGTTTCCGCAGCACTCGAGAAATGACGACGCGTTGTTCAAAAAGTGATGTATTTTTTTATCCGCATGGGTTATTCTGACCCATTTTCACATGGAGAACAGGGCGCATCAGCACTGTGGGCAGAACGAGTGTCCATTTTTTGGACAAAATTACAGACGTTGAATTAAACGTTGTTTGATTGAAACAACGTTGAATAATTAAACGTTGTTTGATTGAATCAACGATGAATAATTAAACGTTGTTTGATTGATTCAACGATGAATTCCGCGTTTTTTCAATGTCATTTGCTTGGTAGAAATTACCAACCGCTCGCGTCCGCAGAAAGCATTTTGAAAAACTGAATTAAAAATTCATAAATTACCCCATGAGAACGTCAGTAGATTGTTATATTGTATATAGTATATAATGATATTATATGATTGACATATAATATTCGAATGCTTCAGTGCAACACGTGTACAGCATGAATAGGAACGCGTTGAAGCAGCCGGCCATTACTAATGTGAATGCAGGATAAAATTCACGTTTTGTGACTCATTTATTTTGCTGAAGTTCGAAATTTTGTTTATTGAATGAACAGAAAAAATGCCTGGATGACAGAAATTCCAAGAACCAAGCATCCAGTGTTGATATTGCTATCCATAATGCGGATAAAGCGATCGAGAATAGAAAATATTTACATTTTCTATATAGCACGTGACTATAGATCGTAAAAAGATTCCCCATTTGAAGTCGATATATCGCAAAAATTTAATCACATTTTTCCCAACGCTAAACATTACCGTAAAACAGAACGCGATTGCATGCGTAAATTAAATTTCAGAGTACCTTTTAAATCCTAATTATATTTGTTTGGCCTTCCCATGTAATTTTATGTCCTTCAAGTTCTAACCTGCGCTTCAATACCTAATAAGATATGTAACTCACTCCTGTAATATATAGAAGCACAGTTAAATTAAAATCTAACCCAAATAAGGCTAATAAATGTCTTTCTTCCATGCACGTATTTTTCCTAAGTTATTTATGCAAAGAGTTCTAAGTTATTTATGCGAAAAGTTCCTAAGTTATTTACACGAAAAAAGTTCCTTTGAATAAAACTCACAAGGTCCATGAAAATAGAAAATTCAACGTTACGTTGACACTTGAGTGAAATTTTCTTCTTTGCAACCAAAACAACCAAAAGCACTCTAAGATTTTGTTATGAAATCCCAGCTCAGGGATCGTACTATTCAAATAGTGCATTATTTGTTTTTATTATTTGTATTGTTGTATATTATCTTTAAATGAAAAATGAAAAAGCTCGCATGAAAAATTTTGATGTGGGTTTTGCATAATTTCGATGCAGACATTCAATGATGGCTCTGAATTATTTTTATAAAGGATATGCAGACTTATGATGAGGGCTTTACAAACCTTCAATGAATGCTCCGTTGATCACTAATGAATGCTCTGCAGATTTTCAATGATGGCTCTGCAGTCTTTTTATAAAGGCTCTATATAATTTTGATGAGGGCTTTACAGACCTTCAATGAATGCTCTGCAGACTTTCAATGTTGACTCTTCAGTAATTTTATAAGATCCTTAGTCTGATTTGATTGATTGAGCTCTATATAATTTTGAAGAGGGTTTGACAGATATTTAATCATAGGCCTGCAGACTTTTGATGAGGGCTCTGTGTATTTACGTTTTAATGTTGCCGCTGTAGAGTTAGATGCTATGGAAATGATTATCATATCTATTGACTTTAGTTTTTTATAAAGAAATGGAGTAATATTAAGATTAAACCTATATACATATATTATTTATAAACAAATAAAATAAAAATAAAGGCTAAAACCTTTTAGCCTTTATTCTTAAACTGAGAAGAACTCCTCGAGATATTGTGAAATAAAATAAATTAAAAAAACACGTTATCTTAACGGACAAAAAAGAAAAACATTTACTCTTACATAACATTTAAGTTATGTAAAATGTTATGTAATGTTATGTAAGAGTAAATGTTTTCTTTTTTGTAAGTTAAGAAAACGAGGTTTTTTAAAAAAAATTTATTTCTTTTATTCCATTATTTTTATTTTTGTAAAAACCAGAAAAACGTGATTTTTAAAAATATTTATATATATATTTATTTTCTACTTTTTAATTAGCAATTTTGGCAATTGAAATCAATTTCCAGGGTTGGCAAATGTGGATGTTCGAGTAAAAACTCAATTCCAAACCGTGTTTTTTCGTGTTTTTTTTTAATTTTTTTTTAATTTTTTTTTAATTTTTTTATTATTATTTCTGATGATCAAATCTTGAATTGTTAGGCAGTATAAGCACGCATGCCAAATTTAAAGTTACTAGGATGTTCAAAAGAGCACTAAATTACGGGCAGAATTTCTGATGACAGATAGACACGAAACGAAGTCAAGAAAAAAAACTGGTAACGTGGTAAAAACATCTCAATATATAGCAAGGAGCGAAGTATCGGTGATATGAGGTGCCGGGCGCTGTATCCTCACAACGCGCCTCACGAGGAGGAAGCTGCTCAGATGATAGCGCTTGCCTTGTGAGGCAAGAGGATATTTTGAGGATTTCATTAGAAGGACGTCATGAGTAGGCTATTGCAAGAAGGATATTATAATAATGTTACCGTTATTTCTCCTATTTCTTATGGTAAATTTGTATGTACTAAATTTCTTTAATATTTTTGTCTTTTAATTTTACCAGCATCTTCATTTAGAGAAGAAGCTAGCTTGTGCAGACGGACCATCAGATTCTCCTCATTTTCGTTCTATCTCTTGTAAAGCAGCTTGCGCTTCACTGTGGGTGCAACTCATGTAACTAGGGATCTTGGTGGTTTTCATAGATTATTTTGTGATAATTGTGAACTGTAATTATTTAGTTAAGAACAATTAGGGATGAATATTATTGTAGCATTTGCTTACGTTTATTATTTTAGTTTATATAATCTTATTAGTTCACTACTACGAACAATAGATTCAGCTCATGCCTTAGCTGGGTTCATCTTTTTCGCTCATGCTTCTATATTTACTCTTCATCATAAGGATCCACCAGTGCCATCGTTATCAAAAAAGTGCATAACCTAGCCTAACCTAACCTAGCCATACCGAACCTAACCTAACCTAACGTAACCTAACCTAGCCTAACCTAACCTAACTTAACTTAACCTAACCTAACCTAACCTAACCTGACCTAACCTAGCCTACCCTAACCTAACCTACCCTAACCTAACCTAACCTAACCTAACCAAGTTCACTTAACTGCACGGTTAAAGTTCGGTTGTCTGGCTGGCGCTGAAGTGCGAGCGACAAACATCATCGCGCTTACGTCGTGAGGATATTGTAAGCAGGATATTTTGAAGAGGATATCATGAGTAGGATATTGTAAGCAGGATATTGTGAAGAGGATATCATGAGTAGGATATTGTAAGCAGGATATTGTGAAGAGGATATCATGAGTAGGATATTGTAAGGAGAATACCATGAAGAGGATATCTCGAGCAGGATATTGTAAGCAGGATATTTTGAAGAGGATATCCCGTGCAGGATATTGTAAGCAGGATATTTTGGAGAGGATATCTCGAGCAGGATATTGTAAGCAGGATATTTTGAAGAGGATATCCCGAGCAGGATATTGTAAGGAGAATCTCATGAAGNCCGTGCTTACCTGCCTGGTTTGGAGGGGGCTGGCTTGACTGGCTCAATTGGTTTGGTTAGATAGGCTGGCATGGCTGGCTTGACTTTAATTAGAGAGACTCCGGTTACTGCCGCGCTTACCTGCCTGGTTTGGAGGGCTGGCTTGCCTGGCTTAATTGGTTTGGTTAGCCAGTCTGGCTTGGTCGACTTGATTTGTTGTTTGGATTGTTAAATTGGCTTGGGTCTTGATTCGTTCTGTCTCTTATACACATCTAGATGTGTATAAGAGACAGAATCTGTAGGCGCTTTTTCGTGTTCTGATAGATTGTTCTTTATTTTTTATACCTTCATCTCTCTCTATGTTTTATTCTTCCATTCTTGCTACAGCAACCATAGACCAGCCTCTAGCGCCAGACAATGCGTTGGGATATGGTATTGCATTGACTTAAATATGAAGATTGTCCTATAATTCTGTACATTATTTTTATGTTATATCTTAGCTTTTGCAAGAAGGTACGTTCTGGTTGAATATGATGTATTGGACCATAAATAAGAAGTCGAATAAAAAGTTTAGTGATCATGAAATTATTATCTGTAATCAAAGTGGAATAAATTGGTTCAAATTGTTTTCGATTATTTGTCGTCTTTCTTTTTATTCAGAATATGGCGTATACGTGTGTTCAGAAAGTAGCTGTTGAGCGAGCATCAACTTTAAATTTGGTTTCGAAATCATCAAAAATGTAATCAATGAAATCTTTTAAGGTGCTCGCTCTGTCAACTTCTATTTACTTTGCAGGAAAAAGTATAAATATCGAGGTTTTCGAGTTTCCAAAACTACTGCAAATGAAACCGAATCGCCTGCAATTTCTCACTTGCAGCGTAAATGTTACGTCGAGATCTGGCCCTGTACTTTCAAAAAAAGTTAAGAGATCGTAAGTTCATCAGCCAATCATTGACGGCCTTTCAAGCAAAATCCAACAATCATAGACAAGAAAATAGAGCGTAAGTACTTACGTTCATTTAGCGAGTTTTGAAAGTATGGCCCTGGCTGTTCAGGCGGTCGAAATTGTGGCAAGCATGAAATTGTATAAAATGAACATGGACAATTAAAAGAGTAAATGAAATCGGAAAGGAAAAAATGATTGCCTATCTCGCATTATCATGAAATAACGATTTTAATTTGTAATTACAATATTCACAAGCCAATACAATAAAAATTACATAAGTAAATGTAATTTACGTTTCTTACAAATTCGAGACTAGCAAACAAATTAATTTGCAAAATTTACAGGCTACTAAAATTACCAAAAGGTAAAAATGATAAAATTGTAAAATTGACGGGGCTCTAAAATTTTACGGCAAAAGAGTCTCAAACTAAACGACCGCTTCAGGAGAAAAGGATAAGAGTGCAAGAGTGCCCGAGGGTGGCAGTTGGCGGCACTACATATAGTGCCAGTGAAAAACGTGCCCAAGGGTGGCAGTGTGCACTAAAAGTTCCAATGCAAGGAGTGTCTAAGGGTGGCAGTTGGCCCCCTTCGCGCCATTGCAAGACGTGGCAGTTGGCCATCATAGTGGCAGTGCAAGACGTGGCAGTTGGCCCTCATAGTGGCAGTGCAAGACGTGGCAGTTGGCCCTCATAGTGGCAGTGCAAGACGTGGCAGTTGGCCCTCGTAGTGGCAGTGTTTCATGGCATTTTAAGTGGTCGGGTAGGCAGAGGCTGCATCACGGCGCCCAACTTCTCTAGATTTGTGGCCACCGCGCGCCCGCCGGCCTGCGAACGACTTTAATTAGAGATAATCCGGTTACTGCCGCGCTTACGTGCCTGGTTTGGAGGGAACGACTTTAATTAGAGAGACTCCGGTTACTGCCGTGCTTACCTGCCTGGTTTGGAGGGGGCTGGCTTGACTGGCTCAATTGGTTTGGTTAGATAGGCTGGCATGGCTGGCTTGACTTTAATTAGAGAGACTCCGGTTACTGCCGCGCTTACCTGCCTGGTTTGGAGGGCTGGCTTGCCTGGCTTAATTGGTTTGGTTAGCCAGTCTGGCTTGGTCGACTTGATTTGTTGTTTGGATTGTTAAATTGGCTTGGGTCTTGATTCGTTTGGATTACTAGGCTGGATTTGGATTACGAATCATGCTGGCATGATTTGTTTGGATTACTAGGCTGGATTTGCTGGCTTGATTGGTTTGGATTGCTGGGCTGGATTTTCTGGCTTGATTGGTTTTGATTGCTAGGCTTGCTTGATTGGTTTGGATTACTTGGCTGGTTTGCGTGGCTGGTTTTGCTGATCTGATTGGCGTGGATGCTATGCTGACTTTGGGAGCTGGTTTGGCTGGTTTGATTGGTGTGGATTGATAATCTCGATTGTGAGGCTGGTTTGGCTAGCTTGCTGGGCTGGTTGGATTCTTATTCTGGCTTGGCCTGTATAGCTTGTTCGCCTTGTATATGTAATAAATTCACAAATTTCTCTTGCTTGTGAATAATAGTGTTTGCAGGATTGTGTCGTATATCCAAGACTTCTTTTCTCGTCATGACAGCTTGCATCTGAAAATGCTTCTTCCAAATTTTCTCAGTGAAGAGAAAATTTCTTTAGTTGAATTTTCATTTTGTGTAAATAGACGCAGGAAAAATCGCTTCTATCGTACAGACTCGTCAAGCCTGCATGAATTGCTGTAGAGTGACATGCAAATTATATAGTTATTAAGTTTTCAAAGCTTAATGGATTCCAATCGTTTAATATCAATATTTTCCACTAACTGCCATGCACAGATTGTTCATATTGTGCATACTAATTGCTTGTGCCAAAGCATCAGTATTTTACATGACCCTTTAGAAATTAAATGTTTTTCGAGCTCTTTAATTATTGTTGCAAGGTAATTGTTTTGACACGACAGATATTCAAACGGTTTTAGGAACGATAACCGTTCATGTTATTCAACCACATGATAGCCGGTTAATTTAGCGTTAGGGAATTTCGCAACCTGGTGCTGACGTCCCATCATTTTTCCCACTCACCCTCACTCCTCTCTCCTGCCCTCTATTAAGGGTACCCTCTATTGATATGAAATTAATCTCCCCTTTGCTGGAATATCGCAACTCTGCCAAACCTGGACAAATATTAAATAAATTAATGAATAATAATAACGGGACACTTCCTGCCTATTGATGGGCAAGCGATTGGGCTTCAAGAGTTAAGCAACGGAAAAAACACATGATATACATAACAGTATATATAATAATACATGAAATAAAATAGATAAAAATATACCAAACGAATATAACAAATAGTGTACATAATTTTAAATCTATCAGTAAATGTAATAATCTCAATTGAGAAAAATGTTCGAGTAACATGCATGAATATTAGCGGAAATATTCGCTGAATATCCATTGTTGGATAGCGCTATTTGTGTACATCAGGACCGTACGTAATTTAACTAATAATGCTATTTAAATAAAAAATTATACAAGTAATTCAATTAAAAAATTTAAATTGCAAAAATTAACTAAAAAAATATTACTTCCTTTGACAAACGACTATTTACGACAGAAATCCTACATCGTAATCGAATTGTGACTTCCTGTACTGAATATCTCACATATCACCAAATGTTTCGGTCTCCATTTCAGAGTGTAAATAAATACACAGAATACTATTTCATATTTCATGCGAGAAAATAAAATGCCAATCAATCTTGCTTGCAACGAGCGACTGGCTGCCGATCAAATTGAATTTTATTCACCAGCAAATATCTGCATTGTCCAACACCGTGGCCGCGCACCGCACAAAATACGATGAATGCATTGGCAATGCCGGCGCTAAGCCGCCATGCTTACAGCGCGTCTCTACGTGCAGATATTTCTGTATTGGACGAATATTTTAGTCAAAATATTAATTGAAACTTTTATGATATTTTATTTTGTATCACGATAACAAACTATACATGAGCCAGCAAAGAAGTGAAGCATATGTTCAACAACCGTGTTAATATCTAAAAACATTGCAAATTATCAGAGTTACTTCGTCTGAATGTAGAAGCAAATTGAGGGACTCTGAATTATATAAATATGTTCCCTTTGTTTTCAAGGCAATCAAGAACACTCAATCTGAGGCGACACTCAGAGAAATGAGGGAGTCTTTGTCAAAGAACAATGCACTTTTTGCCCTCATCTGAGTCATGCTGACCTAGGTTTGCCTGGTTAGAGGGCGTATCAGCTAGTGCAGCGTACTCTCCATACTAAAAAAAAATAATACTAATAAAAATGATGCACTATTTAGACAATGACCCATCAAATTTTCTGAGTGGGTTATCAATTTCCTCGTATCTGTAATTGTAAAATTATATGTAACATGCCTGAGAAGTTTCTTCTCAGCACAATATTTCTGCGGTAAAATTAGAGAAGCAAAATTGATCATTGCATGAAAGGATGCTCAATTACGAATAAGATACAATACTTGCATTTTTGTTAATAAATACTTTAATAAATAAATGATAATTAAATAATAAATAAAATACTTTAATAAATAAATAAATACTGTGTTGAATAATAATAATTTAATAGATAAATGTTTTTAATAATTCCCCGTTTATTTATTTAACAGGGGAATTATTAAAAATATTTATCACGCACTTTTGAATGTTCTACATGCTTCGCTGTATGCGCACGAGACCACATCCTAGAACACCAAACTTTTTGAAGTTGGGGAATCGCTTTCAGTTCACCCGCCGCTATATATCGACATGAATCCCCAGAGCAAGGGGAATATCTAAGGGAAAATAATTGAAGCAATTTCCCCACACGCATTGCCTCGTTAACAAAGTGTGAGGGCTTCTGTGTAGGATCTGCAGTGTGGGATTAAGGACATTAAGGGTTTGCCTGGCAACCGCAACTGCTGTACACGGGGAAGGTTTATGCCAGAAGGTGCGATGTTATATAATAAATTAAAAATATAATAAACTAGTGAAATAAAATCCTGTCCCATGAGAAAAAATGATATTGATTAAAATAACAATTTCTATATTTCAGTACTTAAAACAAATGCTTCTAACTACAAACCTGTTTTCAGCAGGCTTTAGCTTGCACATAATGGGAAAAATATACACTTCTGAGTGGAAACTAATATGTCTTCTGAGGCCATCAAAATTTAATAACTTGCACTGCTTCGCTTCATCGGACTGAACCAGACTTCCATTCACAAATGAATTTCGGTGAAGATACGCAATTAATTCAGATTTCATCCTTAATCCCTGCTGGATGATTCTTGCAGGCAGCAGAGCTTTGATAGCGTTTCCGCAGCACTCAAGAAATGACGAGGCGTTGTTCAAAAAGTGATGTCTTTTTTGTATCCGCATGGGTTATTCTGACCCATTTTCCCATGGAGAACAGGGCCCATCAGTACTGTTGGCAGCACGAGGATTCTGTTTCGACAACATCACAGACTCATTTTTCTGCGTGTGTTCTGCAGCAATAGGAAGTTTTCTGTCTGTAATCCGCGGCGTGCGCATTGCAGCGTCGGCTTGCAGAACTGTGGCGGGCGCGGCATAAACTATGCAATTTAGGAGCCGTCTTAAGCCCAAAGAAGCCAATCCTGTTATTTGCAGCGTACCAGATATCTGACGTTAAATCAACGTCGAATTAAACGTTTTTTGGTGGAATCAACAGGAGCCGTCTTAAGCTCAAAGAAGCCAATCCTGTTATTTGCAGCGTACCAGATATCTGACGTTAAATCAACGTCGAATTAAGTATACGGGCAGTCAGTATATAAGCTGTCAGTATATAGACAGTCAGTCAGTGTATATACAGTCAGTATACAGACAGTCAGTCTATATACAGTCAGTATAAAGACAGTCAGTATAAAGACAGTCAATATATAGACAGTGAGTCTATATACAGTCAGTATATAGACAGTCAGTATACAGACAGTCAGTACATATACAGTCAGTATATAGACAGTCAGTTTAAAGACAGTCAGTATATAGGCAGTCAGTATACAGACAGTCAGTATACGGGCAGTCAGTTTAAAGTCAGTCAGTATATATACCTCAGTATATCCTTGTTATCCTTAGTATTTGTTTGGGACACAGCAGTCCCAGGCCACGATGGATCGCCGCCTCTGATTATCGTTCATCCGCCCTCATTTGGGCCACCTGATGCACGATGCTGTTGCTTGCTTCTCGCCACTGGTAGTGTTGCAGGGGAGGTCGATCTGGGATTGTGCCCATGAAAACGTCCAGTTGTCTCCTGAAAGTCTCCACGGTGAACTCCCCCTCTCTTAGATCCTTTGTTAGGATGTCAAACAGCCTCGGCCCTGCCACGGAAAGTGACAGGCAGTCATTATATAGGCAGTCAGTATACGGAACAGTAAGAAAAATAACTAAAGCCGTTACCATTACAAAATAAGTAAATATCATTATTAAAGTAAATGGTGGCCATTGAATAAAAGAACAAAAATAATACAGGCCTTTGGTCGCCATCGCGTGATCAGTGCTAGTGCACCAACAGCCGCGGGCTCGCGTCAGGTCTTTGCACGAATCTTATAATAACCTAAGCATATAACTGGCAATCTTATGATCAACCTATTTAACAGGCAATCGTATGATCAATCTATTCAACAAGCAATCTTATAATCAATCTATTTAGCAGGCAATCTTATAATAAATCTATTTACAGGCAATCTTATGATCAATCTATGTAATCAATCTATTTAATCAATCTATGTAACAGGTAATCTTATAATCAATCTATTTAACAGGCAATCTCATCAAGTTATGTAAAAAAGGAAATTTATTCTTTATTACCGAGCCGTGGCTTATATCTTATGCCCCTTCACTGGTTATCCGTAACTTTAAATCAAGATATTACAATTAAAACAAAAATCTATCGATATCGTCTATAAGAAATATTGGAGAAATATCCATAACTCTTGACCTATTTCTTGATATTTCTCAATATTTCTCGATATATTTAAGAAATAAAGGAAACATGAGAATTTATATTCGTTCAATGTGTCTTCAATAAAAAATCGACAAAAATATTAGGCACAAAACAACAAAATTTGAACGATATTGTAAGCTCGACAGTGATTGGTTCGCTTGGCAGACCAAATATCACAAACTTTCACCGAACAAGGAATAATGTTGGGTATTAGAGAAAGTTAATTGCTAATTAAAATAACTGATGAAAGGTCAATTCAAAGAAAAGATGATCCTCAACTAATGACATTCACTAATTCACTTCTTGTAATGACTGAACTGAAAGTTGAAGTTCGGGAATCAAATACAATAGTGAGCACAATTGGTTGGTGATCAAATTGATCTGAGCACAATTGCTACATAAATTATCACATAAAATTCACCAGCATCACAAACACTAAATATACAACAACATTAACGCAGGTAACTAATACAACAATATTGACTAAAGTAACACTAGCAGTAATGTCACAGGTGCTATATGACGATCAGATCTGAAAACGAAGAGATTATCTTATGAATTAAAAAAAATTCTAATATTTCTCTATATTTAAATATGAATACAAATTGGAAATATACAAAATATTTAAATGATATAACACAAGTAAAAACAGAAATAGAAAACATATTAAAATAGAACACAAGTTTGAAAAAAAACAATGATAAAAATTATCAAAATGCTCAGCAAATGAATAATAACGATACTTAAGCCCATCTATATTGTATGCTGCATAATTCAGCGCTCGTTACAGGATTCAAGCTGTGATTGTCACGTGTGAACTCAATGACAATAAATTTTACGTACAAGTATACGCTTTTTAATATGCGTATGAATATTTCGCTCATAGATTCCTATTTATATTTCACTCATCAAAAGGTTCCATCCAACTCGCTGCTCTGCAGGCCCAAATATCAAGACACTTGAGGTCCGCAAACTGCAAATATAAAATGTTCATGTTCTTCATTATAAATTTGTGGCCGTCCATGTGTCTCTCACCAGCCAATATCCAGTTGAAAATATTGGCTGGCGATGCGCCTCCGCTGCATCAGCCCGAATTTCTGGAACAAAAATTATCTTGCCAATAGCTGGAATTTACTGATCACTACCAAGAATATCCAAGCGGCACTGCAAATTTATTTGCTAAAACCGGGAATTTTTTCGCCATTATTTAAAATTTACAAGCTGTTAGCAATTTCCAAGCAATAAGCAATACTGGTTATTTCCTCACACACCGGGAATTTTGCAACCAATACCGAGCTTTCTTATGCCATTACATGGAATTTGCCAGTATATACCAAAAATTTCCTTGCAAATCTGAAAGTTTTCTAGCTGGGAGATCTGATATTGATACTGGGAGATCCCAAGTCAATATCAGGGTTATTCTAGCCGTACTGAGAATTTCCCAGCTAATACCGAAAATTTTTCTATTAAAAGCGGAAATTTTCATTCCAACAACAAAAAATTTCTTGTCCAAAGCAAAGCAAAGAGCAAAGCAACGTTCTTTGCAAACATTGAGAATTTCTTTGTCACTCATTATAATTTTCTCGCCAATACTGTGAATTTTCTCGCCATTTCGGAATTGGATGTTTTCGGTTAATTTGTGTGCCCAACCGTGGTAAATTAGCAATCTTCCAGCTCAGCACTTGGCGGTGGAGTAAACACCACAAATTATCCAACAAAAGAGCCTCTCAAAGTAATCAATGGAGATCCACGTCCTCTAAACTTCATTCTTTATTCGCTAAACCTTCACTGAAGAGGCGAAGTTTTGCGGTCTTGCAATGAGTGGACAAATTGGCAGAACTTCCATGCGCCTGAACAAGCGAAAGTGAAGAAACCTGCAGATGACACGACGCTCTCTACAACGAGTACTTGCAAAAATTGTTTAGTTGCAAACATTGTTACGAGTAGTTGCAACATTGAAGTCGCTATAAAATAAAAACAATATGCGATGACTGTATACCTCAAAATTTGAGATGACAGAATTAAATGAATGTTTATCGATATATTAAAATAGTATTTTTTGCGTTATTGCACAAAATCATCCCGCCTGAGAACGAAAGGGCTGACTGCCGAAAAATAATAGAAATAATAACATTAATTAATTATTAATTAATAAAAATCGAAACGGCACTCGTGATTTTCGCTTGGCAGAACTTCATATATTTGTATTATAAAACGTAATGTTGAATAAACTAATTCCAATACAATCTTTTTTTATGTTTGTTTCGTAATGCAAAATCCTGGAAACGTATAAAATTTCGTGCTTTGTGCAATTTAAGTAGCAGAGCATTTTTTTCGTGAAATTAAACCATTTCATACTAACATCACTTTAAAACTATTAATCATACTCAATAATTGATCATTTATCATTTATTGAAGAAGGTCACGGAAAACGTATTTTTACGAAAAATTAAAAGGTAAATAAATATTATGTTAAAAGCATGTATAAATAAATTTTATCTAGATAGTCACCGTGCACGGCTAGTAAAGCGTACGGCGGTCTACGCAACAAGCCAATTCTCACGCAATTATGGCGTACGACGTTAACTTTCCTCAGAGGCAATTCCGTTTAAACGCAAGTTTGCAAATCCGATCTGACCTTTAGAGGCCAGATAACGGCCAGCGATAGCGCGGCCGTAATTTTCAACGAAACTTTTATAAGATCACCCAGCGAACCAACCAACAATGTTTCTGAGCCTCATGCTATCTTAACATCATCATTATTAAATTAGATAACAAACTTTACCCTCGAGAAAATGGTTGAAATTTTTCATTCATCGCCTGCAGTAACTTACACTGTCTCAGCCGAGCATAGTGGAAATGAATTGAACAAATATGAAAGAAATTCCAGATGTACGCCATGTAATAAAAAAGGCTAGAAACAGCTAATCATATTACACTGAAGTGGACGCCACATTACACTGAAGTGGACGCCACATTACACTGAAGTGGACGCCACATTACACTGAATTGGACGCCACATTACACTGAAGTGGACGCCACATTACACTGAAGTGGACGCCACATTACACTGAAGTGGACGCCACATTACACTGAATTGGACGCCACATTATACTGAATGAGTTCATCACTCCTCATTCCCCAGGGGGATTGGCTCCCTCATTGACCTCAGGACGAAGGTAAAAAGTTCCCCGTTGAAGCCCCGAACTTTCCTAATCTTGGATGAATCTGTAGGCGCTTTTTCGTGTTCTCATAGATTGTTCTATATTTTTATACTTTCATTTCTCTTTTTTCACTTTAATTTCACTCTATTTTTTATTCTTCATTCATGTTCCAGCAACCATAGACCAGGCACAAGCGCCAGACAATGCGTTGTGATATGGAATTGCATTGAATAAATATGAAAATTATCCTATAATTAAACACATTATAACTACATTATATCTAAGCTCATGCAAGAAGGCACGTTGTGGGTGAATATGATGAATTGGACGATAAATAAAAAATCTGATAAAAAGTTTCGTGACCAGGAAAGTATTATCTGTCATCAAATTGGAATAAATTGTTTCAAATCGTTTTTGATTATTCGTCGCTTTTGTTTTTATTCGGAATATGGCTTATATGTTCAGAAAATAGATATTAAACTAGCACCAACTCTAAATCTGGTTTCTAAATCATCAAAATTTATCAATGGAATCTTTTAATGTGCTTGCTCTGTCTACTTTTATTTTGTTTGCAATGAAGAGAATGCGGGAAAAATTAAGAACATTGAGGTTTTCGAGTTCCCAAAATTACTGCAAATGACACCGAATTGCCTGCAATTTCTTTCTTCGAACGTCGACTTCAGACGATCGAAATTGTAGCAAGCATGAAATTGTATAGAATGAATATGACACTTAAAAGAGTAAATGAAATCGGAAGGGGGGAAATTATTGCCAATCTCGCATTATCATGAAATAATCATATTAAATAATCATTATAATATTCACAAGCCCATTATAAAAAAACTTCATAATTAGATGTAATTTACGATTCGTACAAATTTGAAACTAGCAATTTTGCAAAATTCCCAGGCCACTGAATTCCAAAAAGGTGAAAAGTTATACATTGTAAAGTAGACCGGCCTCTAAAATTTTACGGCAAAAGAGTCTCAAACTAAACCACCGCTACAGGAGAAAATGACAAGAGTGCCCTCATAGTGGCAGTGCAAGACGTGGCAGTTGCCCTCATAGTGGCAGTGCAAGACGTGGCAGTTGGCCCTCATAGTGGCAGTGCAAGACGTGGCAGTTGGCCTTCACAGTGGCAGTGTAAGACGTGGCAGTTGGCCCTCATGGTGGCAGTGCAAGACGTGGCAGTTGCCCTCATAGTGGCAGTGCAAAACGTGGCAGTTGCCCTCATAGTGGCAGTGCAAGACGTGGCAGTTGGCAGTCATAATGGCAGTGCAAGACGTGGCAGTTGGCTCTCATAGTGGCAGTGCAAGACGTGGCAGTTGGCCCTCATAGTGGCAGTGCAAGACGTGACAGTTGGCCCTCATGGTGGCAGTGCAAGACGTGGCAGTTGCCCTCATAGTGGCAGTGCAAGACGTGGCAGTTGGGCCTCATAGTGGCAGTGCAAGACGTGGCAGCTGGCCCTCATAGTGGCAGTGCAAGACGTGGCAGTTGGCCATCATAGTGGCAGTGCAAGACGTGGCAGTTGGCAGTCATAGTGGCAGTGCAAGACGTAGCAGTTGACCATCATAGTTGCAGTGCAAGACGTGGCAGTTGGCCATCATAGTGGCAGTGCAAGACGTGGCAGCTGGCCCTCATAGTGGCAGTGCAAGACGTGGCAGTTGGAAATCATAGTGGCAGTGCAAGACATGGCAGTTGGCCCTCATAGTGGCAGTGCAAGACGGGGCAGTTGGCCCTCATAGTGGCAGTGCAAGACGGGGCAGTTGGTCCTCATAGTGGCAGTTCAAGAGGTGGCAGTTAGCCCTCATAGTGGCAGTGCAAGACGGGTCAGTTGGCAGTCATAGTGGCCTGTCTCTTATACACATCTAGATGTGTATAAGAGACAGTCATAGTGGCAGTGAAAGAGGTGGCAGTTGGCCCTCATATTGGCAGTGCAAGACGTGGCAGTTGGCCCTCATAGTGGCAGTGCAAGACGTGGCAGTTGGCCCTCATAGTGGCAGTGCAACGTGGCAGTTGGCACTCATAGTGGCAGTGCAAGACGTAGCAGGTGACCATCATAGTTGCAGTGCAAGACGTGGCAGTTGGCCATCATAGTGGCAGTGCAAGACGTGGCAGCTGGCCCTCATAGTGGCAGTGCAAGATGTGGCAGTTGGAAATCATAGTGGCAGTGCAAGACATGGCAGTTGGCCCTCATAGTGGCAGTGCAAGACGTGGCAGTTGGCCCTCATAGTGGCAATCCAGATATTTCGCCCAAGCACCATAAGTCCACATCGTAGAAGTCCGAAGTTCAAAAATATCGGCTGTGCCGCACACCAAAGACGTCAAATGTTCACGGGTAAGATTAAGTTGGGCACGCATGGTAACAGTAGAAGAGCCTCTCCAGGGCGGAATTATCACAGCTCTGATCCGATCGAGATCACTAAGTAGGCTCTTTGAGGCTTGAACATTGAGAAGTCCACACAGAAAATCACTCCTTACTTGGGGGTGAATGAACTGCATCAGGAGAGACTGCAGCTTCAAGACATCACTCAAGTCCACTGAAGTGGACGTACCCGACCGCTGTCTTTCCAGTGTGGAGCTCCGCTCCCGTGACGTACGAGTGCGGTCGTCAGGTGGTGTACAACCCTGCTGCACGGGCAAGTCGTATTTGCTGGCGCCAAACATATCCGAGTAGATAGCAGTATATATCCCGGACAGGCCCCCAAAATATGTAAGCGCGACGGCTATACCTGCCGCTCTTACTTCAGCGCCAGCCAGACAAACGAAACTTTATCCATGCAGGGAAGTGAACTTTGGTAGTCTGACGATTTATTGGTAACACAGGCACTGGTATGAACACAAAATACTCGGAATGAACCCAAAAAAAAAACACAAAATAAACCCAAAAAACAGCGGATGGCTCGTACTGAACCTATTGTTCGTGGTTAACCAATAAGATTCTGCAAACAAAATAATAAATAAACTTAACAAGATGCAGCTATAATACTTAATTATTCCTAGAAAAATTACTATTCATTAAAAACAACAACACAAATTCAAATGTCAGAATATAACTATTCACAAATATCACGCACGAATTTAGATATCACACTATACCTATTCACGAAAGATTCAACATCAGTGAAGTGCAATGCACTTCACGACTGGCAGAATTAAAGTGACGCGTATCGAATAATCAGGGTGAACAGACTTTTTCTCTAAATGAAAATGCTGGTAAAGACCGAAATGCAAAATAATTAATTGAAAAATGGGTACAAATTTAACAGAACAAATACAATAAATAACTGTTGAATGATCGCAAAAAAATTATAAGGAAAATCGCGGTACAAAAATTAAAGACGCATGAGGCGCGGCTACAACAAGACATGTAAATGAATATTATGTTAAAGACATGTAAATATATAATTTTTATCTAGATAGTGACCGTGCACGGTTAGTAAAGCGTACGGCGGTGTAGCAGCAAGCCAATTCTCACGCAATTATGGCGTACGACGCTAACTTTCCTCAGAGGCAATTTCGTTTAAACGCAAGTTTGCAAATCCGGTCTGACCTTTAGAGGCCAGATAACGGCCGGCGATAGCGCGGCCGTAATTTCCAACGAAACTTTTATAAGATCACCCAGCGAACCAACCAACAATGTTTCTGAGCCTCATGCTATGAAAACATTATCACTATTAAATTAGATAACAAACTTTGCATTTGAGAAAATGGTTGAAAACTTTCATTTTTCGTCTTCAGTAACATACACGTTCACAGTCGAGCAAAATGGAAATGAATTGAACAAAAATGAAAGAAATTCCTGATCTACGCCATTTAAGCAAAGAATCCAGCTAATATTTTTAAATAGCATTAAATTATTTAGGATGCGTATAGTACCGGTAAGCGAAACTGCATAATGCTGAAGTGGATGATGCATTATACTGAAGTGGATGATGCATTATACTGAAGTGGACGTCACATTACACTGAAGTGGACGCCACATTACACTGAAGTGGACGCCACATTACACTGAAGTGGACTCCACATTTATAATAACTTATGTTTCAAGGCAATCACGAACGCTAAATCAAAGGCGACACTCAGAGAAATGAGGGAGTCTTTGTCAAACAAAAATGCTCTTTTTGCCCTCGCCTGAGTCATGCTGACCCAGGTTTGCCTGGTTAGAGGGCGTATCAGCTCGTGCTACGTCTTCTTTATATTAAAAAAATAAATAAAACTACTAAAAAAATGTTGTGCTATTTAGACAATGACCCATCAAATTTTCTGAGTGGGTCATCAATTTCCTCGTATCAATAATTGTAAAATTATATGTAACGTGCCTGAGAAGTTTCTTCTCAGCACAATATTTCTGCGGTAAAATTAGGGAAGCAAAATTAAACATTGCATGAATGCATGTTCAATTACGAACAAGATAAGATATTTGCATTTGTGTTAATGAATACTTTAATAAATAAATGATTCATAAATACTTTAATAGATAAATGATAAATAAATAATAAATAAATACTTTAATGAATATTAATAATATAATAGATAAATGTTTTTAATAATACCCCGTTTATTTATTTAACGGGGGAATTATTAAAAATATTTATCACTCACTTCTGAATGTTCTATATGCTTCCCTGTATGTGCACGAGACCACACCCCAGAACACCAAACTTTTTGTAGTTGGGGCATCGTTATCAGTTCACCCGCCGCTATATATCGACATGAATTCCCAGAGTAAGGGGAATATCTAAGGGTAAATAGTTGAAGCAATTTCCCAACACGCATTGCCTCGTTAACAAAGTGTGAGGGCTTCTGTGTAGGATCTGCAGTGTGGGATTAAGGACATTAAGGGTTTGCCTTGCAACCGCAACTGCTGCACACGGGGGAGCGTTTATGCCAGAAGGTGCTATGTTATATAATAAATATAAAATATAATAAACTAGTGAAATAAAATAGTTTTCCATGAGAAAAAATTATATTGATTAGAATAAAAATTTATATATTTCAGTACTTGAAAAAATGCTTCTAGCTATAAACCTGTTTTCACCAGGCTTTAGCTTGCACATCATAGGAAAAATATACACTTCTGAGAGGAAACTAATATATCTTCTCAGGGCATCAAAATTTAATAACTTGCACAACTTCGCTTCATCGGACTGAACCAGACTTCTATTCACAAATGAATTTCTCTGTGAAGATACGCAATTAATTCAGATTTCATCCTTAATCTCTGCTGGATGATTCTCGCAGGCAGCAGAGCTTTGATAGCGTTTCAGCAGCACTCAAGAAATAACGACGCGTTGTTCATAAAGTGATGTATTTTTTTTGTATGCGCATGGGTTATTCTGAACCATTTTCCAAGAGAGAACAGGGCGCATCAGTACTGTGGGCAGCACGAGTGTTCTGTTTGGACAAAATTACAGTCTCATTTTTCTGTGCGTGTTCTGCAGCAATAGGAAGTTTTCTGTCGGTTATCCGCGGCGTGCGCATTGCAGCGTCGGCCTGCAGAACTGTGGCGGCCGCGGCATAAACTATGCAATTTAGGAGCCGTCTTAAGCTCAAAGAAGCCAGTCCTGTTATTTGCAGCGTACCAGATATCTGACGTTAAATTAACGTCGAATTAAACGTTGTTTGATTGAATCAACAGTGAATTGAACGTTGTTTGGTTGAATCAACGTCGAATTCAGCGGTTTTTCAATGTCATTTGCTTGGTAAAATTTCCCAGCCGCTCGCTTCAGAAAATATTTTGAAAAACTGAAATAAAAATTCATAAATAGCTCCATGTGAACGTCAGTAGATCGTTACACTGTATTTATTATATAATGATATTATATGATTGACATATAATATTCAAATGCTTCAGTGCAACACGTGTACAACATGAATAGGAACGCGTTGAACAAGCTGGCCATTACTAATGTGAATTCAGGATGAATTTCACGTTTTGTGACTCATTTATTTTGCTGAAGATCGAAATTTTGTTTATTGAATGAACAGAAAAAAATGCCTGGATGGCGAAAATTCCAGGAACTAAGCATCTAGTGTTGATTTTGCTATCCATAATGCGGATATGGCAATCGATAATAGAAAATATTACAATTTTCTATATGGTACGTGAATATAGATCGCAAAAAATATTTTTTGTAAGTCGATTTATCGCAAAAAATTTAATCACGCTTTTTCCTACGCTAAACATTTCCATAAAAAATAACTCGATTGTATGCATAAATTAAACTTGAGAGTCTCATTTGATTCATAAATTTATTTGTTTGGCTTTCCAATGTAATTTAAGTCCTTAAAGTTCTAGCCTGCGCTTCAATATCAAATAATATATGTACCTCACTCCTGTAATATATAGAAGCACAGTCCAATTAACATCTAACCCAAATAAGGCTAACGATTTTTTTTCTATGCACGTATTTTTTCTAAGTTATTTATGTACGTATACGAAAATTTCATTTGAACAATACTCACAAGTTCCACGAAAATAGAAAAATTCAACGTTACGGTGACACTGAAGTGAAATTTTCTTTTTTGCAACCAAAACAACAAAACCTTTCCAAGATTTTGTTATGAAATCCCAGCTCAGGGAACGTACTGTTCAAATAGTGCATTATTTATTTATTATTTGTACTGTTGTATATTATCTTTAAATGAAAAATGAGAAAGTTATGAAAAATTTTGATGTGGGTTTTGCAGAATTTTGATAACGGCTCTGCAGCCTTTTTATAAAGGCTCTATATAATTTTGATGAGGGATTTACGTTTTAATGTTGGCGCTGCGGAGTTAGATGCTATGGATATAATTATCATATCTGTTAACTTTAGTTTGTTAAAAAATGGAATAATATCAAGAATAAATCTGTAATAATTATTAAAAATTTCTTAATATATGTGGAGCAAAGTGGCGGTGAAAAAGCCGCAACGTCGTCTCACGAGGAGGAAGCTGCACAGATGATAGCGCTTGCCTTGTGAGGCAAGAGGATATTTGGAGGATTCCATAAGATGGACATCGTAAGAGGGATTTTATGAGGATATCGTAAGCAGGATATTGTAAAGAGGATATCATAGGGTGAATATTATGAGGAGGATATTGTAGAGAGGCTATCATAGGGTGAATAATATGAGAATGAAATTATGAGGAGGATATTATGAGGAGGATATTATGAGGAGGATATTATGAGGAAGATATTATGAGGACAGAATTTTGAGAAGGATATCATGAGGAGGATATAATGAGGAGTATATTATGAGGAGGATAATATTGTAGCGGGCCAGCCTTGGCCGCGCTTAAAAACTTGTAAGTTTTCTTCAGCCGCCGCACTTTTCTGACAAAGACTAAAAGTATAAGTAGATAGTTTTCTCGAGAAGCAACTGATTAAGAGTAGGCAACCGACTTTTTACTGAGCCACTACACTTTGTAATGTCTGTAAATATCTGTGTAAATGTCTGTATAGTGTCTGTACTTGTAAAACTACCTTGTAACCTGACAAATTAAATATACCGTGTGCCCATTGAAGATTCGCTGATCCACTTAGATAATCCTCGTACTTTAGGGCCCGCAGGCAGAGACCCAGTAACTTTGTGTAAGGAGCGTAGTTCTCTCGCTACAATAGGGGGAGAGTAATATGAGGAGAATATTATGAGGAGGACCTTATGAGGAGAGAATTCTGAGAAGAATATTATGAGGAGGATAATATGGGGAGAATATTATGAGGGGGATCATATGAGGAGAGAATTATGAGAAGGATATTATGAGGAGGATATTATGAGGAGCATCTTATGAGGAGAGAATTATGAGAAGGATATTATGAGGAGGACCTTATGAGGAGAGAATTATGAGAAGAATATTATGAGGAGAATATTATGAGGAGCATCTTATGAGGAGAGAATTATGAGAAGGATATTATGAGGGGTATAATATGGGGAGAATATTATGAAGAGAATATTATGAGGAGCATCTTATGAGGAGAAAAGTATGAGAAGGATATTATGATGAGAATATTATGAGGAGAATATTACGAGGAGTACATTATAAGGAGGATATTATGAGGAGGATATTATGAGGAGGATATTATGAGGAGGATATTATGAGGAGAATAATATGAGGCGAATATTATGAGGAGAATATTATGAGGAGAATCTTATGAGGAGAGAATTATGAGAAGATATTATGAGGAGAATATTGTGAGGAGAATAATATGAGGAGAATATTATGAGGAGAATATTATGAGGAGCATCTTATGAGGAGTATATTATGAGGAGGATATTATGAGTATGATATTGTGAGGAGGATATTAGGAGGATAATATGAGGAGGAAATTATGAGGATGATATTGTGAGGAGGATATTATGAGAAGGATATTGTGAGGAGGATATTGTGAGAAGGATATTATGAGAAGGATGTTATGAAGAGGACATAATAAGGAGGATAGTATGAGGAGGATATTATGAGGAGAACATTATGAGGAGGATATCATGAGGGGGATATCATAAGGAGGACATCATGAGCAGGATATTGCAAGAAAGATATTATAATAAGGTCATCGTTATTTCTACAATTTGTTGTGATGAATGTGTACTTAATTTCTTTAATATTTTGTCTTTTGACTTTACTAGCATTTTCATTGAGAGAAGAAAAGCCTGTTCACACGGACCATCAGATTTTACACTCTTTTGCGTTCTGTCGGTTGTAGAGCAGCTTGCGCGTCACTGTTGGTGTAACTTACGTGACTATAGTATTCTTGATGATATTAATAGATTTTGTTATGATTTTGTTTATGGATTGTTATTTTGATTGATTTTGTTATGATTTTGTTTATGGATATAGATTTTGTTTAAGTAATCATTCTGTTATGTATAACTATGGTTAAGTATTATTGCCGCATCTTGTTATCTTTATTATCTTTGATCACATAATCTTATTCGTTCACTACTACGAACCATAGATTGAGTGCATGCATTCGCTGGGTTCATCTATTTTGTTCATGTTTCTGATACTGATGGTGGATACTGATGATGCATTAACTCTGCATCATCAGTATCCATCAGTGCCTTCGTTAACAATAAAGTGTCAAAAACACCAAGTTCGCTGCACGGTTAAAGTTCGGTTGTCTGGCTGGCGCTGAAGTGAGGGCGACAAACATCATCGTCGCGCTCACGTCGTGAGGATATTGTAAGCAGGATATTGTGAAGAGGATATTTTGAGCAGGATATTGTAAGGAGGACATTGTAAGAAGAATATCATGAAGAGGATATTGTAAGCAGGATATAGTGGAGAGGATATCACGAGCAGGATATTGCAAGGAGAATATAATGAGGAGGATATCGTGAACAGAATATAGTGAGGAGGAAATCGTAAGGAGGATGTCATAAGAAGAACATACAAAGCATGTTTTTATAAGGATGACAACATAAGGAGGGTATCATCGGAAGATATTCATACTGATGTACTAAACGTAGCATGTTTCCTTTTTTCCAACATAAAGTTCTCGAAGATTTTGCCCTCTGGAAATCCCGCTGTCGCGGACGCATGTTCATGCATATTCAGGCGTGCAGAAAAGCCTGTGTTTGTTTGGGTTCTGTGTTTGCGCTGCCTACAATGTATGGATGCAAGAATATGATGTGGAATATCTTTTATGTATATTTGTCAAATTTTGTGTGCGTGTGTGTGTGAGTGTTGAAAGTCTGGCGCCGCAATATAAAAGGGCTAATGAGAACCTTAATCTGAAGATTTATCCTCAGTGGGAGAATAAGAAAGTATTGGAGGAAAGGGAGGGAATGATTGATAAAAAATATATCTTAGTACTCACTGCAGTTAGTGACAGAGAGCGCATTTTCTCAGAATCAACGAAAACGTGAAGTCACAGACTGACAGAGGACGGACGGTCGTACATGGCGAGCACAATAGAGACTTTTTTCTATAAATGAGAAAATGTGCTAAAAATTAAAACTATATTTTCAAATTCCTTTACTTGAACGAATGCAATTACGCAAAACAGCTCTTTTCATACATTAAAACGTGAGTCAAATAAAATATAAAGGTTCTAATCAAATTTTAATTCGAATTGGTCTCACTTGATTTATCATTCAGCTGATTTATTATTAACGGAATTTGGAATGACGGGATTCGGGATTGAGAAATCGCTTCGAGTGTCAATCCCGGGCAACGTCGGGCTAATCAGATGGGTATGCAGAATAAAATTTATAAAAACAGAGGCTTTAAATAACATTGAGCTATTTTTAAGTGTTAGGAAATGTAAAACGTTGAATTCGTTATGGAAATTTCCGGAAAGGAGAATAATTTTTAAATAATTTCTTAATAATTCTAAATTAAGCCTTTAATTAATGGCTGTATTCGCACTGATAGAAATTGCAGGTATGAATTGTTTCATTCATAATCTGAATGATGCTATCAAACTGAATCGTGTGATTCAGTTTGATTCAGTTTGATAGCATCATTCATAGCGCATCAGTGTGATGCGCGGTCTGGTCAGGCAAGATTCATTTACTGTGCTCTGAAAGGAGATGAACTATACCTGGCTTGGACCTAACCTGCGAGAACTCTCACGCGCGCCGTGGTGTCTCTCTGACATGCGCTGTGACACGTCCGTAGAATTCCGGGCATGGGTTGTCTCTGACATGCGCTGTGTGATGCCCGTAGATTTCCGGGCATTGGTTGTCTCTGACATGCGCTGTGTGATGCCCGTAGACTTTGCGGACAGGGAACTTGAGTAAGCTCCCGCGCGCCGTGATCTCTCTGACATACGCTGTGACACGTCCGTAGAATCGCCTCAAAGTCTACGGACAATTTTACCAGGATTTAAGGCTGTCTTGCAGTGGCAGAATCTCATAATATAACGTCAAGAAAAGATATATATGTTCCAGATAAATATCCACCCAAATGCTATTTATCAGCCTTTAAAGTCGATTAATGATCGCCACAAGTCGATACAAAAGTTGTTTCAATGATAGAAATACTTAGATACACTTACACACTTGACTCTAATATAAATTAGAGTCAAGTGTGTAAGGTCACACAGCACATTAAAGCTTCATTAGATATTCATGTTAAATAATTAATAAAAATAAACTTATTTTTTGAATCTGAATAATAGACTAATTCACAAATAATACACTGAGCCACAATTCCTTTATTCATAGATCAGAATAATAGATTAATTCTTATATCATTCACTGAGCCACAAGTCATTTATTCACTGAATCAGAATAATAGACAAAGCCACATGCACATAGTTTATACGCGCCGTGTTGGACGCTCGCCAGCGCCTTATCGGTCTGCGCAGCACGGCCTATGGCAGCGTAGCAGTTTTGACTGGGGGGCTAGCTCGCACGTTAGGCTTGCTTTTCTCATGGAATATCTCTCCGTGTTCTGAGCGCATAGCACACACGCAAAGCAGCGCAGCCTTCTACAACGCAGCGCTTGGCCTGGCTTGTCACTTGACTAGGCGGTTGGCTATGGGGGAGCCGAGAAGTGGTAAGGAACGATCTGCGCACTGATGGCCTTTAGTTTAAGGTGAGAACACGGCACGGCTCCGGGAGTGCTATTGTTTCTCGTTCAGTATGGAATACTTTCCGATCTTCTGAGCACGATCCATTAAATTAAATGTTTCATTGTCTGGTCAATTCACATTTACAATTTGGAATTCTAATCTAAATTTATTCTGTAAGATTCTTAATTGATCAGAACTCTTTATGTTTTATTTCTACAGACGTGAAGTGGCGCTAAATGTGGAGGGTGCCTGGAGCGGAGTCTGAGTCAGGGACCTTGGAACTTGCCAAATAACTCGATCTTTAAATAAACTGGTGCACTGTTTCGACTCTTAGTTTCACCTTCCCCATAATTTTAGTGCAATAATTTGAAAATTTTGAAATTCTTTGCCTCTGGGTTTTCTGATATGATTTTCAAAGTTTTTACAACCGAAATTGAAGATTTTTAACTAATGTGGTTCAAAGTGGAAATTGAAATTGAAAAGTAGTTAAATTTCGTCTCTAAAATGCAATTTACGTTTATCCAAAAACCTTTCTTCAAAAAAAAATGTATGGTCAATCCTACGGTAGTCTTATTGAATTCAAATTATTAAACAATCTTAACTAATTTATTTATTGAATATGATTAATAGACTAATTCAGATATCATACACTGAGCCATAACTCATTAATTCATTGATCAAAGTAATAGACTAATTCACATATCATACACTGAGCCATAACTCATTAATTCATTGATTAGAGTAATAGACTAATCACATATCATACACTGAGCCACAACTCATTTATTCATTGATCAGAACAATAGACAAAGCCATATGCACATAGTTTATACGCGCCGTGTTGGACGCTCGCCAGCGCCCCCGTGGCCGCCGCTCGTCTTAAAGTATATGCGCTGATGGTGAAGCAATAGATCATATTATGGTTCATGTTATGGTTCATGTTATGGTTCATGTTATGGTTCATGTTATGGTTAATGTTATGATTCATATTATGGTTCATGTTATGGTTCATGTTATGGTTCATGTTATGGTTCATGTTATGGTTCATGTTATTGTTCATGTTATGGTTCATGTTATGGTTCATGTTATGGTTCATATTATGGTTCATGTTATGGTTCATATTATGGTTCATATTGTGGTTCATATCGTAGTAGTTTTGTCTCATTATGGAGACTATATATTTAATTAATATAGATTTATCACACATTATTGTAGCTTTATTTTTTGTTTTGAGTTCCGTTCTATATTAGGAATTTAAATAACAGAGGCAGAAGAGAGTAAAAAATTCTGCTGCTTGAAGGTTAGTTTTTCAAATGCCAGTGGTGAGCAATATTTCATTATTATTTTTTTATTATTACTATCACCATTAATATTACTATCAATATTAGTTTTATTACTATTATCATTATTATTTTGAAAAGCCCAATAAGGTTGACCTGAGGATGCCATTACAAGGGCTAAATATACCCTCATGTATATAAGTTTCTGTGAAGCCATATATCATTAATTAAAATAATAAAGTCTTCACAAAAGGATCTACATTCAATATTAATGAATGGAACGGTGTCACGGTCGAAGATCAGCCCCTGAATGTCATGTCAAAATGATCACAATTATCACAGCTAGCTGCAGGTCTCGCACCGGCAAATTCATTGTCCTGATTTACCTACTACCTTGTAGTAGGTAAACCCTACTGAGTTTACCTACTTCCTTGTCAGTGAGATTTTTCTTTCGGATACAGAATTTAATTTTTAAATTTTTGTTTCTGGATAAATTCATTTATTTCCAAAGCTTTATAAATGTTTTCAATTTATGGCAGGCTAAAACTTGCGAAATTTAAGAATAGACGATTAAATCCATGAAAAAACAATGATTCAATTAATTTTTTTGAATAAATGAAGTTTAAAAAAATTATCTCATTTATTAATCTAAACTTATTTATTTCCATATTGATTATGTTTAGTGATCTATAAAAGATTCATTCTAGAATACGTATCCTTCGACCTATTAGAGTTTCATAGGATGAGACTGGCATTGCCAGTGCGCTGCGAGCTCTCGCGAGGTGAGGTGTGCGTCGCTGCTCGGTGATATTTCACACGTGTTGCCAAGAAATTTTACGCGGACTTCGGATTAAAAAATTCCGAAATAGGATAATTTATATGATGAGAATTCTAAGTGCCAGATGGACAGAGCAAACGTCATTATTATATTATTATTTATAGATTGCAAGATTCAGAGCAAACGTCATTTAGAAATCACTAGCGTAATTGTATTTCATCACAATTTTGAATTAACACTATTGACTAGAATAAATACAATTGTAAAATCTATATTTCATTGATTTTTTATCAAAATAATCAGATTGCCAAATTAAAATGCAGACACATGACTGCAGATAACAATAAGTAATGAAAAAAACTGGAAGGATAAAGAAAAAATTTCAAGTGTCGTTATTTACAACAGCGATGTTACTGGAGGGGTAATTTTGCATTACAAATAAAATGTTTTTTCTCCCATCAATATTAATAAACGCGAGGAACTGAACTAGTGACAATTTCTGTCCTCCTGTTAGTGAACACAAACTATAATAATCATTTGTATTGATCACTTATTATTCATGATCTTGTTACCATAGTGCATCTGTTGACTCTGTTTCATGCGAGTGCTGCAATGATAACTAGGATTTTTCGTTTTTCATCAGTGGGAAGTTTTAATTTTTATTAACAAAATGAAATCTTCAGGTTCAAAAACCACTGCAGTGCTCTGGAGCTTCGCCAAAATGGGAAAAATTGTATAATCTATAAATTATTTTTTTGTTTAATAATTCGGTGCTTAATTTATTTTATACATTCCATGATCGCAAAATTGTTCGTAAAGGAAAACTTTTTAATTGTCATTTAACTCCAATTTGAAATGTTTAATTAATGCCAATATTTTCTTTAAAGTGTCTTATACAATGTATTATTTTGTAGGTTGAATAAAATGGTCGCTTAGTTCACGGCATTCAATTACAGATTAAAAGATTGGATAAACTGTCCATTCAATTTGAAATAATAAATAAGCAAGTAAATTAATTAATAAACTATAAATAACTACAATATTTGGACTCAAATGCATACATCGACATATTACAGGAATCATTTCAATAAAGTCTTATTATTTATGTCTTTTGGTCGAAAAATTCATTCACTATTATAATTTCACATATTTATTCATATTATTCACTAAGCTTACAATGAACTTATTGTTATCGTCTTTTATTGCAATAAAATTATTAAATATTTACTAATTTATTTATACTTCTGAATACTTGGGTGCCAATTAAATATAAAATATTGTTATGGAAATAAATAAATTTTACTTCATCAACGTGAAATTCCAAAGAAATTATTGATACAACTTTACATCATGGAATTCCATTTAGATTTTTGAAGATGTTAAACAATATTGTGGTCAAGTTCACTTAAATCTTTGATTGTGGGAGGAATTAGATTTTCGACTATTCCTGTAATTGGGATATACAATTTCATTATAATATTCTCTCCAATTCTAATATTTAATCTTATTATATTTTCATTTATGATTTTCCCCTCCTTCACACTAAATTTCCAGCAGGGCGTTTGATGTGGCAAAAATTTAATTTCTTTCCGGAATTTGAGTGAAATTTTTGTGGACAGCAGGTTTTTTTTATGAAAGCTTACGATAAAATTTGCATGAGTAATAAATTTTTACGACTTCCTAAACTTAGACTTGATAGCTTCTCACAGAACTTTGGATAGTCCAGACCTCGAGGGTTGGGGAAATTATGGATATTGCTGATTGAAATTTCTGCAGGATTTAACAGCTTTATATTTTGTGATAGCTTGTTTGATTTTAATTTTCTATAGAATATGTGTAGGTAATTTATTGATAACCAGCGTTGCTCCGAATAGGTAATTCCTGTAATTTTAGAATCCTGTTATCCAATAATTTCTGTTTTCCTGAATCGATTTAATAATAACTATACCTATATATTTTAGTGATAAAAAGAACAAAATAATTAAACATCTTTCCATTTACCCTCAAAAACGATGGCTCTGCAATCAACTCTAATATCCTGCTGGCTTTTGCTGCACATCAACGACGCGGCCGGCAAGTCTGATATTGTCAGAATAGGTGAGTAATTTGCTTCACGATTCTTCATAATGAACAGGCAGTGTTCAGTCTCCAAGTCTCATTAAAATTTACTTGCAGAACTTTCCATGGCGAACCGTATTGGCGGAGCTGAAAAACTAAATATATGTATAATCTTTGAAAAAAACGCTAGTTTTGCTTCATTCATTGTGTGGACTTATAGTTCTTTACAACTTTCGACCTCGGATTAGCTCTAAATATTGTTACATGGCATCGCAGCTGTTAACTACTGGGGTGTTTTACTAAGGTACCCAGCCTTTTTATAGACTTTTACTTCCGCCCGCCTGGTTCTTGTCTCTTGTCCTCGTGACGCATGTGCTGTATAAACTGTTGCTCAGCGTCTGAGGCAAGCTCTCAGTGACACAGTGCACTCAAAGCTAATTATGTTTACAGGTAAACGCATTAGGATTTGTATCCACAAACTACTCTTGGATATTAAACGCAGTTGCCTGATGTTAGTTAAATGTAATTAGTAATTAGCGCAGACTAGATTGCTGCAGGTGCGTGAAGTTAATTAAATATTGAGAGCAATTACCGTAGACTAATTGATTGTAGGGGGCCAAAGTTAGTTTCATATTAAATATAATTACCGTAGACTGAAAGACTGCACGTGCGTGAAGTTAGTTAAATATTAGAGTAATTACCGCAGAGTAAAATGCTGTAGGTGCGTAAGGTTAGTAAAATATTAAGAGTAATTGCCGCAGACTACTTGACTGTAGGGGACTAAAGTTGGTTTAATAATAAAAAATAATTACCGTAGACTAAATGAATGTAGATGCGTGAAGTTATTTAAATATTAAAGGTAATTACCGAAGACTAATCGACTGTAAATGCGTGAAGTTAGTTGAATATTAAGAATAATTGCCTCAGAATATATTGCTGTTGGTGCGTAAAGTTATTTAAATATTAAAAATAACTAATGTAGACTAAATGACTGCACGTGCGTGAAGTTACTTAAATATTAAGCGTAATTACCGCAAACTAAATGACTGTAGGTGCGTTAAGTTAGTTAAAACATCACGAATAATTACCTCAGACTTAATAGCTGTTGGTGCGTAAAGTTATTTAAATATTATGAGTGATTACCGCAAACTAAATGACTGTAAGTGTGTTCAGAAAGTAAGTTATTTATGAAGAGTAACTAACGAAGAACAAATGCCGGCAGGGCCAGGAAATTGATATCCAAATAAAGGCTGATGATGATAGTCATATGTAAAAATAAATCAAACTGTGGATCTCAGGAGAGACATATTATTCCAATTAGGTAAATTATATTCCTCGCTGATTTTTGGGTTTTACTGTTATTTTCAACGTTATTGTAATTTTCAATGTCAATACCCAAATAAATTAGAGCTTAAGAATCACAGTCCAGTATCTATCTGAACAATATATGCCAATTATTAATGGGTCATTACTCAATTCGACAATAACAATGGCAATATCAGACAGATATTATTTTTTATATTGTCCTTTACTTATCAATAATGAGCATTAATTATTTAGCTGGAATCCCGAGCATATTTTTAAAACAAAGCAATACTTTAGCAAATTGTTCGAACGAAACTATAATTTGTTTGATTAAGCGCAAATGATGAATTTGCGCTAATGACGTTGAGCCTTTGCAGCCTCGCTCAGCATATGCTCAGCATATGCTCAGCATATGCTCAGCGTTGAGCCTCGCTCAGCATATCAAAGAATTTATTTTTGATAAACTATACTCGGCTTAGCTTCACGCCGATAACTTTTATCCTGTTTTATTTTCAGAAAATTAACCTAATTTTTCCTGCTCATATATTAATAACTCTTGCGATAACTCTTTCCTGCTCATATAATAAGTTATCTTGCGATAACTTAATAACTCTTGCGATAACACTCATGGATATTTCTCTGAATTTTTATGTTTGAAAATTTTCACGTTTTTCACCAGACGGCTGAAAGTGCAATGTTTAATGCATCGAGTTTCAAAAATTGGGTATCGGAGTCACGTGCATATTTGAATTTCCGCTCTGAATTGTTGAGTACTGCCACTCTAACGAAATTTTTATTTCAGTTATTTTTTACGTGTTGAATTGTTAACGTGTAAAAATAAATACCTGATGAATTTGTTGAGGAATCCCTTTTTAACGAAATTCTTAACTAAGTTATTTTTTGGATGGAATTGCAATTCAAATACATCTTATATATTTATTATTAATATAAATGACATTTATATAGACTGCGTACAAATTCAAAAAGTTTATTGTAAGTAATTTTTTCTAGTTTTCAATTGAAGTCGCAAGACCAGGCAAAAATTGTTAATGCATCAGAAATTGAAGAATTTTTCACGACATGCAGATTTTCATTTTATTTAACAATACGCCGTGAAATTGTATCATAATTATAGCCGCAATCTCAGGCGCAATCTTCGATGAGCCCAGCCTGCGGGAGGAGCAAGTTTTCCGCGCTGCAATCGAGGCAATCAACGGCAATCGAAAGCTGTTGGCGCACAGCAGATTGTCGGCAATTATCGAGACTGTCAAACCTGGCGACTCTATGGCAGCTTATAAAAAAGGTGCCTTAATGCTGTGGCAACAATGATAGCCTTAAGAAATCTATTCTACAACTTAAATTATTATTACTTACTAGAAAAAAGTTATCAGGATTTACATGTACACAGATGGCAGAGATAAAAAATTATTGTGTCGTTGATTTTCTCGTTCTGTTTATATGCTTAAAATGAAACAAAATGGGCAAATTGACATTTTCTCTCTTGCAAAATTTCTTTATAATTTGGATGTTAAAAGTCTACGTTGCGTACACGTACTAAAATTAAGCCCGTTGCTGATGGCCAGCGTGCGCGATGCTGCAGACCGGCGTAGCGGCCATATTCGCAGGGTCTACAGATGGCGGCAGCGTACAGACTGCCTGCGACCATCTGGAGGTGCCGCTGCTTATGGCGCGCTGGCAGAACAGACGGCCGCCCTTTGCAATCAATCTCCACCCGCCCCCGTCAACCCTGGCCGCCGTGAGTACACTCCGGATACTGTGATAACCGTATTAACCGTATTTATACTGTGTTTAACCGCATTTATACTGTATATAACCGTATTTATACCGTATGAAAACGATGACTGATCAATCTCTGCTCTCCGCCGTCAAATCTGGCCGCTGTGAGTCAACTCCAGATACTGTGTTAAACTTTTTTTATACCGTAGTCGTATATGAAGCGTATTTGTTGTAATTACATGTAATTGATAGTCAATCAGTCTCTACTCTCCAACTGATGATAAGTATGATGACCGATCAATCTACCCCCTCAATCCTTACACATGCGTGGCAGTCAGCCAAATTCACCACATTAAAGCAATCGGCAATCAATCTCCACCCTCACCGTGCCACCCTGGGCTCCATGAGTCGTATTCACCACATTAAAGCAATCGGCAATCAATCTCTACCCTCGCCGTGCCACCCTGGGCTCCATGAGTCGTATTCACCACATTAAAGCAATCGGCAATCAATCTCGCCTGACAGCCGTGGATTTCTCTTCACCGCATGAGGTCAATGATTGATTCACCGCCACCCCTCACCCTCAGCGGCTGTGGTCAAAATAAATATCAGTTCCATGCAACATTCACTGTACAATCACTGGACATTCACTGAACATTTACTGAATAGTAACTTAACACTCTATATATTCAGTCATTCAACAGTCACTGAACAGTCACTGAAACACAGGCAGCAAATGATTGGGCAATGTCTATCAAAGAAGTTTTTCATGTGGCAATTTTGTTGAGTTACCTTGAACATGGCCTATGGTTATGCTAAAAAACGTTAGTTTTTTCTCGGTTGAAGTTGCCTATTCCTAACACCTTAGAACACCTCATCGCCCTAACACCCAAAAAATACTCCCAGCCACCTCCAACACCACAATAACACATCATACTAATCCCAACTCTACAATAACACCACCTACAATCCCAATACACCATTAAGCCTCTCCACCTACCCAAATCTGCCAATATCATCCCAATAATACACCCCAACACCCAAATAGCATTCCAATACATACCTCAACACCCCTGTAGCATCCCAATAACACACCCCCAATACCGCTGTAGCATCCTAATAACATACCCAAAATCCATGTAGCGTCCAAATAACACACCCCCAACACGCAAATAATTCCCTATACCATCACACAAAAATAACGAGCCAATAATCCACCAATTACTCACCAATAACTCACAAATAACACATAAATAACACACCAATAACACACAAATAACACACCAATAACACTCCAATAACACAACAATAACACACCAATAACACACCAGTAACGCACCAATAACACACCAGTAACATACCAATAACACACCAATAACACACCAATAACACACCAATAACACACAAATTACACACCAATAACACACCAATAGCACACCAATAACACACCAATAGCACACCAATAACACACCAATAACACGCCAATAACACACCAATAAAACACCAATAACACCCCAATAACACACCAACAACACACCAATTACCCATCAATAGCACACCAATAACGCACCAAGGACACGCCAATAACACACCAATTGCACACCAATAACACACCAATAACACACCAATTCAATAACCCACCAATAACACACCAATAACACACCAATAACACACCAAAAACACACCGATAACACACCAATAACACACCAATAACACACCAATAACACACCAATAACCCACCATTAACCCACCATTAACACACCAATAACACACCAATAACACACCAATAACACACCAATAACACAGCAATAACCCACCAATAACCCACCAATAACACACCAATAATACAGCAATAACACAGCAATAACACACCAATTCCACACCCCAGCACGCCACTACCCCACGTTACACACCTCTCCCCTCCCAGGCGTACAGGTCGGTCCTACAGGCGCTGGGGTGGCAGGACTTGGTTGCCGTGTGTGACTCCAGCGATAACACACCAATAACCCACCAATAACACACCAATAACACACCAATAACACACCGCAGCACGCCACTACCCCACGTTACACACCTCTCCCCTCCCAGGCGTACAGGTCGGTCCTACAGGCGCTGGGGTGGCAGGACTTGGTTGTCGTGTGCGACTCCAGCGAAGGACTCCTGCGGGTGAAGGAACTCCTTAAAGATGACGCCTTCAGGGTCACGCTCAGGGACCTGCCTCGCGGCCTGGATTACAGGTTATCCTTTAGCATCAGTTGAATTAAATATACAAATGTACAAGTTATCCTTTAGGATCAGTTGAATTAAATATACACAAATGTACAAGTTATCCCTTAGCATGAGCTGAATTAAATAAACACAGAGATACAGAGTATCTTTAGGATCAGTTGAATTAAATATATACAGAGATGCAGGCTATCCTTTAGGATGAGCTGAATCAAATATACACACGGAAAATTGATGGTCAAATAGTCCATGTATCGACACTTTCAGCTGGTAGCACTGATACGCCATTTTGAGGGTCAAGTTGGGTGAGGATGACTCACATAGGTACATGAAGTACATTGCGATTTGGACAAAATATCGTTCATTTTTCCGAGTGTACTTGTAGAAAATTAATTAATTAATAGAGAGAAATTTAATTAAGCATGAAATTAAGAAACCATTTGAAAAGTTCTTGATAATATGTGTGCAGAAAGGCCAAGTAAGATAAAATGCTTGTTTATTTGACTAGATGCCCATTAATAAACAGTAGAGATAGAAAACAATAGTAAGAGAAGAATAATTCAGTTTATTACATGTATGATGTCAAGGATCCTTTTAGTTCTTCAGCTATCTCATCTTTAAAAATATACGCGTTTACCAACTAACATACATGAATTCCTCGAACGTTGGAAGAATTGAGTATGATATTACAACACTTCTCTTTAACTTCACTTCTTGTCTGTCTGTCTGTCTGTCTGTCTGTCTGCTACAAATCTTGTAATAAAAATTTAATACACTTCTACTCATCCTATCGATCTGAAATTTTGCACACTTGTGTAAAGTTGGAGACAATGCATGAATCAAATGTCAAAATAAAAGATTTTAAAAATTAAAAATTTTTTTTTAATATTAAAAAAAATTGAAAAAATAATTTTGTCAGCTACAAATCTTATAACTGATATTTGGCACACTTTTACTTGTCTAATTGATCTGAAATTTTGCACACTGGTGTGAAATCAGAGGCAATGCACGAATCAATAAACAGAATAAATAATTTAAAAAAATTTATATATATTTAAAAAATTGAAAAGGTAATTTTTTTTAATTTTCGAAAATTAGACGAGAAATTCATTGTACATTTGTGAGATTGGAGACACTGGATTCTTTGGAAGTGTTGTCTTTAAAAAAGTAATTTTTAAACGCATATTATGTAATTAATATTGTGTCTTTTAAATTCATTCCTCTTCTATTATGGTTCCAACAACAATATCTGATTTGCAACTTCAATTTATTATACTGAACATTATTTCAATGAAAATGTCATTATAGCTTTTCCACGCCATTACCTTACGATGAGCCACGTTTATTCCTAAATCTGAATTCTAATTTTCCCTCCCCAGGGAGCTTCTGAAGGCAATCAAGTTATCAGGAATTGTGCACATCCTGCTTGAAGTTCATCGCTCCAAAATACATTCCCTGCTGAAGCAGGCGCAGCAGATAGGCCTGATGACGGCCTATCACCACTACTTCATCACTTCTTTGGTGAGCACTTAGTATCCTTAGCATCCTTAGTATCCTTAGTATCCTTAGTATCCTTAGTATCCTCCTTAGTATCCTTAGTATCCTTAGTATCCTTAGTATCCTTACCTAGTATCCTTAGTATCCTTAGTATCCTTAGTATCCTTAGTATCCATAGTATCCTTAGTATCCTTACCATCCTTAGTATCCTTAGTATCCTTAGTATCCTTGGTATCCTTGGTGTCCTTAGTGTCTTTAGTAGGGTAACGTGGGGCAGCGCGCCCCCCACTTTTTTTAAACTAAAATTTTGACGAAGTTTTAATTGATACGAGGTGGTTCTTTGTTTTGTTTAAAGGTGCAACTAATGAGGAATGTATGATGTGATTTAGGCGCCTATAGAGTTATTCAATTTTTAATGAAACATTATTTTGTAAGTAGTGTCAAAATGGGCCCATTGCCCCACCCCTGGGGCAATGGGCCCATGGGCTTGGGGCAAGGCGCCCACAAAGGGACCCTTGGTCCCTTTACCACAATTGCATATTTTTCGTTTAAAAATGATAAAACAACACTTTACAGTTAAAAATAAGAAAAATGTAATAAAAAATATGACATTCATTCATTTATTAACAACTCAAAAATCANACCGAATATTTTTGAAGTTCCTGCCTCTGTAAGTCCGCAGTCATTCGCCCTGTTGCCGGAATATGTTGACTCGAAGTTCCCGACGCGAAGTTCGGGACCGCTGAGTCCCGGACATGTTGAGGAGGCGCAAGTTACGAACTTCAGTGCGATGCCGGTGAGAGAACTTGACTAAGTTTTGAAGTTCACGAACTTTAATAAGTTATGAAGTTTACAAACTTCAGTGCGATGCCGGTGAGAGAACTTGACTAAGTTTTGAAGTTCATGAACTTTAATAAGTTATGAAGTTTACGAACTTCAGTGCGATGCCGGTGAGAGAACTTGACTAAGTTTTGAAGTTCATGAACTTTATTAAGTTATGAAGTTTACGACCATCAGTGCGATGCCGGTGAGAGAAGTTGACTAAGTTTTGAAGTTCATGAACTTTAATGAGTTATGAAGCTTACGAACTTCAGTGCGAAGCCGGGTAGAGAACTTGACTAAGTTTTGAAGTTCATGAACTTTATTAAGTTATGAAGTTTACGACCTTCAGTGCGATGCCGGTGAAAGAACTTGACTAAGTTATGAAGTTCATGAACTTTAATCAGTTATGAAGTTTAAAAACTTCAGAGAACTTATGAAAGTTGTGAAGTTTTCCATAAATTGTTAGTTTGATCAGAACTTCAGATCATGAAGCGTAAACATTTTGGGTGTTAACATGTGGATAGATCGATGCCATTTTCCAAGCGAGCAGTGGCTTAAATTTTCTAAAAATTAATCGAAATTTTTTTCATTTCAAATGACTAGTTCATTCTTAGATCAAAACGTTTGATAAGGGATTATCATAACTTTAATTTAGTCATTGAATTTTTAGTGAAGGAGTGAAGGATTTTGCCCCTGGACGGAGCTGTCGCGTACGAACTTAATCACAATATTTTCTTTTTGAATTGAATTATCAGTGAATTATTATCAGTGAATTATTATCAGTGAATTATTATCAGTGAATTATTCTCAGTGAATTCACCCCTTGACGGTTCAGGCACTTGTGAAATTTATCCTAGTATCTTCCTTATAGGAAAATAGTTCAACCTTAATAGATAAAAATTAATTTAATTGATTTAATTCATTAAATTAATTTAATTTAATTAATTAATTACCATAGAGAAATATGCTAAATTCGCTTAAGATTTTATTTACAGAATCAATTCCTCACAAATTCAGCCCAGACGAAGCAGGCACTTGTGAAATTCATCCTAATATTTTTTTGGAAACCAAGTTGAATTCACTTTGAATTTTCTTCTGGGTATTGAATTATCAGTCAATTCTTCTTTATTTCCTTCGGAAAATGTGATGAATTTGCTATAAATTTCTTTTGGGAATAGTATTCTCAGTCAATTCGTCCCTATTTCCTTCGAAAAATATGTTGAATTAGCTGTGAATTTTCTTTTGTGTTTAAATTATTTTCCAATTGACCACCAGACGGAACTGGCGCTGGTGTACGACGCGGTGCAGCTGTTCGCCAGAGCGCTCAGCGACCTCGACAAGACGCGGGCCATCGAAGTGCTGCCGCTCAACTGCTCCAAGGAGCAAGTCTGGCCACTTGGAGCCACACTCGTCAACTACATCAAGTGGGTCAGTCAAGTGCTGCCGCTCAACTGCTCCAAGGAGCAAGTCTGGCCACTTGTAGCCACACTTGTCAACTACATTAAGTGGGTCAGTCAAGTGCTTCAAGTGGGTAGGTCAAGTGCTTCAAGTGGGCCAGTCAAGTGCTTCAAGTTAGTCAAGTACATCAAATGGGTCAGTCATGAACATCAAGTGGGTAAGTCAAGTACATCAAGTGGGTCAGTCAAGTACATCAAGTGGGTCAGTCAAGTACATCAAGTGGGTCAGTCAAGTGCTTCAAGTGGGTCAGTCAAGTACCCCAAGTGGGTCAGTCAAGTGCTTCAAGTGGGTCAGTCAAGTACCTCAAGTGGGTCAGTAAAGTGCTTCAAGTGGGTCAGTCAAGTGCTTCAAGTGGGTCAGTCAAGTACCCCAAGTGGGTCAGTCAAGTGCTCCAAGTGGGTCAGTCAAGTACCTCAAGTGGGTCAGTAAAGTGCTTCAAGTGGGTCAGTCAAGTGCTTCAAGTGGATCAGCACATTAAGTGGGTTAGTCAAGCACATCAAGTAGGTCAGTCAATTACCTTAAATGGGCCAGGCAATTCACTCTAGAAGTTTAATACGTATAAAATGTCCCGAAACAGTTTTTAGATTTTGAATCGAGAATCAAAGTAGAATTTAGATTATATTTATATTATTTGTATATTGTTTTATTGAATGTGAAATGTGTGTTTGAAGAGGTAATTCTCTTTTTATTAGCATAGGTAACATTTTTGTTATTAAGGGATTGCGGAATGGCGGGACTTGCAGGGTTTATCAATTGATTAAAATTACAGGGATTATCAAGCCCGGAAATACGAGCGGACCTGTTAGTGAATAAATAAGTGATAAATAAATGGATAGTGTCTAAGTTATTTCGTTTCGTTAATTATACATGCATCAATAAAAATATTTTTAATAAAAATAGTACTGCTGTAAAAAATTTGCTGCACAAGGATTTAAATTTAAAACAGAGCATAAATAATCATTTGATTACGTTATAACGTTGAATGTTAAGGTTGAGCTGTACGGCTTCTCTGGACTGGTGCGTTTCAACGCATGTTTTAACGTTGAATGTTAAGGTTGAGCTGTACGGTCGTTTCAACGCAGACGGGGCGAGGAGCGACGTTAAGCTTGACGTCGTCGCCCTCACTGAGGGAGGCCTGCGCGTCATCGGCCGGTCAGGGGAAAATAATCTCAATGAAAAACAGATTTATGGATCTGTTTTGGTATGATAGACACTCAGAAAAACATTTTAAGAGATGTGAATGTCTACCATATCTTTGGTAAAGATATAATGAAATCCAGCTCCATTTAAAGGTATTATTGACCTTGTAATTTTCAGGCCATTTTCTTATCTTTTAAATTCTTTGAAAACTTTAGATTTGACCTCACATGGAATGCATCAGGACAACTGTACGAACAATCGGTGTGATCATGAAGTTTCTAAAATTATGAAGTTTGACGAGCGATAAACAAGAGAGGAATTTTCACAATTTTAATAGATACTTTGAATTACTGATGATTATAATGTTTTTGATCATTGGTGCCAATTATGAAAGAAATAAGCAAATTATAAAATGGCGCCAAGTAAATAAGCGGGCAGTATAAGGAAAATGTTCCGCAGTTTAAATGCACATGTCCTCAAAGTTTGTTCAAAGTTTCATTTCGTATCATATATATGTTTGACGGATATATATCATAAACTGTAAAATGCTCGAAACTCTACACAGTTGCTTCCTAATTTTTTCCCCAATGTTAGATTTAGTCATTAATTAAATGAACTTGCTAGGTGGGATCCGATCGGAGGCGCGAATTTCACGCTACCTGGTGACTCTGCCGCACGTCGAGCGGTGAAATCGATGCGTAACTCGCAACTCAAAATCCTGTCCATTCTGGTGAGTGGATAATTCAAGTGGCAAATCATCATTGGTTATTAGCTTTAACTATCATTAAACTTATAGTTTATGGATGTGCAATGTTATTATTTTAATCAAAAATATTTCATTCTTTTTCAATAATCCTGACTGTGTTAATTTTGTATATTAATAACCAGCATTTAACTTATTTCAATAAACTTATACCATTTATTAAAAATCTCTGAACTTATTTCAAACCAATTTTTTTAACTTATATTTTTTGCCTATCTATAATCATTTCTAGTCGCCCCCTTTCGCCATGAGGGCAGATGAGGGTTCGAGGGCATCAGCGTCGACCTGGCGAGGGAAATATCCAGGCTGCTGGGTTTCAACTACACCTTCAACCCTGCGCTGGATGAGTACGGCGAGTTCAACCCAACTCAACAACGATGGACAGGACTCATTGGGGAGATTGTTGAAAAGGTGATAGTCTTAACGGCGGTTTCTTCGTTAACAACTCAGAGGTTTATTTATCAGAAATTATGATTTCTAATTAATTATATTTTTTTTGATCTCGTCAATTAACTTCCGGCCTCACCTCCGGCGTCCTTGATGGAATTAAGTATCTCATTCTGATAAAACTATATCAAAGGATTAGTTTATTTCGTAATTTTCCTCTAACAACTTATGTTGCCTTTCACTAATTTCGTAATATATTACATTTATCAATATTTTTTATCACCCTTACAGCCAATTACCCTCAGATTTATTAATCCTCGCAGGCAATTTACCCTCCGATAAATTTACATCCTCAGACAGATACTTTCAGATTAATTTACCTTCCCACAAAGTTACCCTCTTAATAAATAAAAGCCTATTAACCAATGTAGCCCATATTAATTTAGAACCTGATGAAAAATTTACCTTCAGATTATTTTAGATCCTGTTGACCAATTGACCCTCAGATCAATTTAGACTCTAATGACCAACTTACCCTCAGATCAATTTAGACTCTAATGACCAACTTACCCTCAGATCAATTTAGACTCTAATGACCAACTTACCCTCAGATCAATTTAGACCCTAATGACCAACTTACCCTCAGACCAATTTAGACCCTAAGACAGACCTCTTTACCCTCTTACCCTCGTAACAGAGGGCTGATATGATCATCGCTGATCTGCCCATCACCAGCGACCGCCAGAGGGCAGTGGACTTCAGTTCCCCTTGGATGAGCTACGGTAAATGTTTAAGTTTCATTCATAAATAGCGATGATGATTAAATGATATCCGCGGGAGTGTCTTGAACTTTTATGTGCAATGTGGCATTCAGGGTTACACGAGCAGGGATAATATATGTACATTCTATTTCTTTTGATGAAGATCAAAACCTTGGAATCTTTTAATTTGAAATTTCCAATGTAACCATAGGTAATCTAGCAGCAGAATTTATAAAAGTAACTTAAATAATATGCGTGTAAAAATTGCTTTCTAGAGACAACACTTCTAAATAATCCGGTGTCTTTGTGAATACACATTTACAATGAATTTCAAATTTTATTTTCAAATATTAAAAATAAATTAAACATTTTCTTTAATATATAAAAATTTTGAAAACTTTCAAAATTATTTCTTCTGTCAACTGATTCATGCATTGTCTCCAACTTTATACAAGTGTGCACAATTTCAGATCGATTATAATATTGGTAGCAGACAGACAAACAAGAAGTGAAGTTAAAGAGAAGTGTTGTAAAATAAAAATGTCAATAGCCCAAGGAGTAATTTTTGTCTCCAGTAAAGTTGCTTAATTCTGATATAAATATTGAAATCGTAAAATATTAATATTATTAGTATTTTCTGACCCAACGTATCGGCGACACAAGCACGGTTACAACATCAACATATCAGTAGAAACCGTACGTACAAATAAAATATTTCATCTGAATTATGAATACGATGGTCCTTGTATGAGACTGAGAACACGAAAAATACCAACCATGACTTTTAGATATCGACGCATCCCTGATGCTTTACAAGAATTATTCGCATGCATTGTTAATTGAACATGGTAGGAGTTACTATAGCTTTTAAACCATTGTACATGGTTAAAGTTCATGGCTCGCAAGCTGAATCCGAAATCGATGTAAAAAAATCCGTAAAATTGAAGTTAGTTTCTCATGAACCTTGGTACACGAATAAAATGGAAGTTAAAATTTAAAATAATGTGACCCAATAACATTGAATGATCATTCGAAAAAAACATAACAGGATTTGCAGCTAATTTTGAAGCCGATTTTTTTTAAATAACGATCGAAACGAAGCGGCAAACAGAACTCTTCCCCGAATTTTTCAACGACATAAAAAACTTATGAATGATAAAGTGAAAAAATGTCTAAATATAATATTTTCCATGTAATATAGGCCTATCAGCGCTGTATAGACCAGACTTTAATATTTTCCATGTAATATAGGCCTATCAGCGCTGTATAGACCAGACGCTCCTGCATCACCGTACACGCTGCTGTTGTCGCCGCTATCACTCGAGCTGTGGCTGGCAACTGCCATCACATACGCCCTTCTTGCCCTCATCTACGCCTACATCAACAGGCAGGTGATGTGTACAAGCGATGTAGAAGCTCGTGGAACTAGTGTGCACTAGTGTGTACTAGTGTTTGTTAGTGGAACTAGTGTGTACTAGTGGAAATAGTGTGTACTAGTGGAACTAGTGTGTCCTAGTGGAGCTAGTGTGTACTAGTGGAACTAGTGTGTACTAGTGGAACTAGTGTGTACTAGTGGAAGTAGTAGGTACTATTGGAATTAGTGTGTACTGGTGGAACTAGTGTGTACTAAGGGAACTAGTTTGGACTATGGAACTAGTGTGTAAATAATTATTTCACTTCTTCGAGAGTTTGTTCAGTGTTATGGATATTTAAATCGAAAAGAATTTTATGAATGATTAAGTATTCAAGGAACAAATTCTCTATATACGATATATTTAAGTAATTCATGGATGAGTTTCTTTTTGTTCTCTGGTAAATCAACAATTAAAATTATTTTACTATTAACTAAGATTATATAAACCATGATAAATATGTTTAGCCATTTGATATCATGAACTGTCATTTCAAATCGGTTATTGTCGACCAAAAGATTCCTTATATACAAGATCACGATCGAGAATCAGCATTATCGACAATTATAATTTTCGACAATCATCATTTTCGACAATCATAATTTTCGGCAATCATAATTTTTGACAATCCTCATTTTCGACGAGCATCATTAACGAGAATCAGCATCAATAAACCACCATCAGGTCAAACCTATTTCCACTTGCATGCCCGCGATTATCATACCACCTTTATCACGCTTACCATTATCGCACAAAACATTATCAAAGTCTCCATTCTTAATGTTTCATTATCATTCTATCGCACTGCTGCGCTCTGTCGAATATTTCCTTCATTATCACTGATACACACCTCCTATTATGAACAAATATTTCAATATTTAATTTTAAAATCCACGTAATAATTATTTTAGGGGATTATGAAGGAATATCTAGGAGTACTAACACTGTCAGCCAGATATGTAGGACATCTAACTTTTGCATACATAAAATTATAAATAAAATTTAATTTGCAGCCCGCGTAATCAATTTATTTGTTTAATTGACTTTTAAGTTATTTGATCCCAATTAGTTAATGTTTAATTAGATTTAATTCAATAATCATCTTTTATTCAGCCTACAGAGACGCGGCCTGCGTAGGCTGGGAGCCGCGGTTCACGCGGAGCACGACTGCAGGTAATTGTTGAATATGAAATAAATGTAAAATTGAATGTAATTAATGAATTTTAAATAGTGTAAAATTTTTTAAATTACTGAATTATTAGGTATGCAACTGCACATTTTTTGTTCATAATCATTGTGTCAATTTAAGTTGCGTCAAAAGTCGATTTGGTATGAAAAAAAGGCATTTACTTATATCAGTATTTCGCTAAAATCGTAAATTACCTATAAATTTCAAATAAAACAAATGCCAGCTAAATTGTCCATACTGCATTGGATCTGTTTTCAATAAACTCGTGTTGAATTCATCTGCTTCCATGTTTGTTCTTAAACTCTTGCTAAAAAACACCAGCGGCCTGATATTACAGGGCCGTCTTGACCGAACCTAACGAGGTTTGCGTTCCATTAGCCGCAGGCTTCCTTGAGAGTTACCAACCGTCATGGCCAATTGTGTCCATATTTACAATCGCGAACACATCAATTTTATGGCAGTTATCTATTAATTGTGATAATATTTTTATGGTGGTTATCTTTTACGGTGATTATCTTTTTATATTGATTATGTTTCTATGGTGACCATATATCTTTTTATTGTGGTTATCCTTTATTGTGGTTTTCACTTTTGGTGGCTGTTCTTTTCTGTCGATCATTTTTATGAAGGTTATCATGATATATTTTAGTCTTTGACTAAGATTAAATGAAGTGAGTAAAGGGCCTTTAGATGATTCTATATTCCCAACATTTAATTATGCTCTGCAAAAAAATCTATATAAGTGGAATTCTTGAAATCCAACGCGTTTGCAGGTAAGTTCTGTGGCAATTTAGATTAAAAACACAAATGTTTCAACAAATTTCCACAGTTTGGTTCCATCAATTAGTTTAGAATTCTTTTCAATATCCACAGCGCGGTTTCGTCGAGGGCCGTGATGATCGTGATGTGGTTGTCCACTGCCGTGACAATGTCCTGTTACATCGCTAACTTGTCGGCCGTGTTTCAATATCCACAGCACGGTTTCGTCGAGGGCCGTGATGATCGTGATGTGGTTGTTCACTGCAGTGACAATGTCCTGTTACATCGCTAACTTGTCGGCCGTGTTTCAATATCCACAGCACGGTTTCGTCGTTGCGGTGCGCATATGAACGTTTTTACTGTTACTTTACAGCGGATATCGCGGTGCGCATGTGAACGTTTTTACTTTTACTTTGCTTGGTATGTTATTGTTTTTGCCTTGATTCCGTGAAAATGAAATAAGCGGAAACAAAATTCTAACGACACGAAGGCGTTCCTGTTTATTTTAATTATTATTATTTGATTTAAGCTGTAATTTTATCAACGAATAACCTATGTAACAACGATCCTAATAGTATGAACGAGTTTTTAATAATCTGAACACGTTTATCTATATTTTGTATTGTATATTGATCTCAAAATTTGAACAAATAAGAAAAACAGATGCTATTAAGATTCTAATGGCATGACTATCCTGTCCTTGGCCGTATTTTCCATGCTTCGCTCGAATAATTTCACTACTTTTCATACATCACACAGGATTGAAATTCGCTCACTTTTGAAAGAACTAATTTTGGTGAAGATTTACGATGCCGTTTCAAACATGAAGTCTTGGTGCAAATTTTTTTGTGTTCCGTTTGGATTGATAAGTTATGAAATGATTTTTAAAAATGATTAATGATTAAAATAAATAATGATTCTCGGGAACTGAAGTTCAATGAAATAAAACTCGTGATTTATTCGCCAATTATGAAAGTTTATACATTTTTTTTGGTGAAATTGCATTTCCACAATTTATTACGCTGTAATTTTAAATTTTCTTATACAAATGTCCTGTTCGTGACCCGTGAGTCACCATCGACTGTCGTAAAATGGAAGCAAGATTAATGATGAACGGGGCAGCTAAATGGTGATTATGATGCGTTATAACAGTGAAGCAATGATTTATGAGGATTTCCCTCATAAATGGTGATTATGATGCGTTATAACAGTGAAGCAATGATTTATGAGGCATTCCCTCATAATAACTCTGAACATTAGGGAGTTAGGGAGGGCTCAGTCCCCCAGGGGGAGGGAGGTTGTTCTCACTGTTGCAAATCCCAATAAGTAAATAAATTGGTCGACACTCGTTTATTTTCTTACCCCTTTTTTTGCAAACAAATTTTTCAAATTTTAAAATTCGAAAAAGTTGAAATATGTTTTTTAACACAAAAACCTTGAATTTAAACTCTACGGAATAATACACATGTTTTAGAAGTAAATTTTAGTTTCACATGAGAATGTATCAGGAATGAATGTATAATGAATGAAAATCTCTTCTGTAATATGAATATTCTGTGCTCATCTAAATTTCATGGGTGTGTAAGTAAATATGTATGAGAGACCAGAATAAATGCATTATTTAAATGAATTATTGATATATTTGTAGCGTGTCATTGGGGCTTCAACAGTTTTTAATAAGCTTCATCTTCATCGAACTAAATCTAAAGTAATTTGGATTATTTATAGACACTGATGTTAATTCTTAACTTTTATGTTGATCGACGTTAATATTAGCTAACGTGAAGGGTTTAAATGAATAATGAATGAAAATCTTCTCTGTAATATGAATATTCTGTGCTCTTCTAAATTTCATGTGTGAGTGTGTAAATATGTATGAGAGGTCAGAATAAATGCATTCGCTGAGTTAATTATCGATATATTGGTAACATGTCATTGGGGCTTTAACAGTTTTTTAATAAGTTTCATCTTCATCGAAGCGAATCCAAAGTAATTTGGATTATTTATAGACACTAATATTAATTCTTAATTTTTATGTTGATTGATACTAATATAAGCGAACGTAAAGGGCTTAAATGAAAATTGAATGAATTTTATTAATATTCCTTTCAGTTCTTGACTTGAATCCTTTAGAGTGAAAACTTATTTTTTAGAAATAGGTGCTTCAATTTATTGAATGAAAAACACAAATTTTGTGTGTCAATAAATTAGGATCTTGGTGAATATAGGATCAATTAGTGATTATAAAGACCGAAATGAATGTGATCACTGGCAGGGCTTCTAAATATTTGAAACTTTTATCAGATTTCACTGCATTTTTTGCTTTCAAACAGCCATTCGAAAGTAACGACTGAACTGCAGGAATGTAAATCTTTCTAAATAATAATTTCTTTCTATAAATGGTTTATTTCTATTCATTTTTTCTGATAAATTCAATTTCTACTAATTTTCAGCCCCCAGCAGCAGCCATATGACCCACAGCTTTGCTATTGCTCTGCCAAAAAGTCAGCATTTATTCTCTCTGTTGGAATAAAGGTTTAATATATTTTCAAATTACTTCATTATGGAAAATAAGGAAATCAGAATAATTCTAATATATTTGAGAATATTTATTATAAACATATCAACAGTGTACAGCCATGATCAACTTGATGTCATTTGAACTCTCACTGAAATAACACATCAGCTAATTCGATCATTAATTCATTTCCTTATTTTTTATAAAATAATATCTGATCATTCACCATTCATCGTCGTGTATAAATGAATAACTTACAGACTCGTCGTGTACGCAAGCTAACATCGGTGCGAAATATATCATAAGAATCTTTATTTCATTCACATGAAAAAATAATAGTTTAAACCTTTGAATTAAAGTAATATTTAATTCATGTGAACTGGGCAGACTCCCCCCACCTGAGTGAGGTGAACACGGCGCTGCTGCAGCTGCAGGAGAGCGGCGCCCTAGGCCGCATCAAAAATAAATGGCTTAGGCCTATGGCGGCGTCTTGTCCTGTCAGTAATCATTATTAGTAGTGTATTTATAATTATTTATATAGTTTAAAAGTTTATTTTAATTGTATAAATAATGTTTCCTTAGTCACCAAATTTTTAAGAAGATAAGTTATTAGTTTTATGAATGTGTTGTAATATAGTTAGAAAAGTTAAATTTCTTAGCTTTACAGAAAATAATTATTCATTTACTGAATATATGACGTTTGGAAAATCGAAAATGGAATTTTTAATTTCATACCGCCTCAAATCCTCCAGTCAAGAGATCAAAAATAGCAGAAAATAGCAATTTTTTCATAATTTTTTGTCATAATTATTTGTGATAATAGTTCAAACTAAAAGTTTTTGCTCGAGAAACTAATAAAAACTATAGCAACTATAATTGCTCGAAAGAATAATAAAAAATGCACCACTGAAAAAAGTGCTCAAAAATAATAAAAATTATAGCAAATACAATTTAGCATCATGACGTAAAATGTTGTGCTCTGATGCCTAAAATTTTATAGCAAATTTATTGAAGTCTTGGTAAAGTCAAATGGTAGAAGATTTAGAAAAGGATGAATTTTGCTTTTTATCCTCAAGGTTTGTTAATTATATATGCATAATTATTATCATTACTATTATCATTATATATATATATATATATTCAGATATTTCTAACCTTCAACATTTAATAACTATTTCTTCGCGTATGTATTATTTTGTTTAATTTTCATTGCAACGATATTGTTCGTAATTAGATTTAATTATTTAATTGCCTTTTTTTAAATATCATCTCCTGGTAAATTCAGTGTCCATAATTTTAGTTTTTCTTTATTGGAGAAAATGAAGTCTTGAAATGTTCAATTAATAAATATTCAGTGAAATTAAAACATAAAACACAAACCTCTACAAATATTGCATACTCATTCTTATTAAAAGTTTAGTCATTGAAGTTTTTTTCCTCATGAATAAATTCACTAACATTTTTAATCAAACACTGAGAGAAATGAGTGTGACTTTGTCCAAATAGCCATGCACTATTTACCTTTGTGTTCGTCAGAGACTCGTGGAGAGAGCAAGAAAGTGGGTAATTTTCAAGTTATTTGAGGCGTTCATTTTCCTGAGTGAACACTATCTTCATATCCGCAACTCAGCAAATCACAAGTGTTATAAATCCGAGAAATTCCAATTAAATATTTAATTATCAGCTTTTAGCTTCCAATCTGACTTTCTTACGACTTTTCCGAGCGATCCGAGCTAGCGATGGTTGCCATTAGCCATATTGGACTGGCGCTCAAATGGCCTGATCCCATCCCTAGGCCATTTTATGAAACCCATATCATAACCTTTGTTACGAATCCCATTCCTAGCAATTTTTACGAATCACAATCCATGGTAATGTTTACGAGTCCCATACCATGACCGTTGTTACGAATCTCATTCCTAGCAATTTTTACGAATCCCAATTCATGGCAATTTTTACGAATCCCATTCCATGACAATTTTTACGAATCCCATACCATGACCGTTGTTACGAATCCCATTCCATGGCAATTTTTACTAATGCCATTCCATGGCAATTTTTACGAATCCCACCCATGGCCATTTTTGGATTCCCATCGCTTGACCATTTTTACGAATTACTTTCATGGGAAAACCTTTACAAGCATTTCCGTCAACACAGGAGGATCATTTACTGATGGAAATTTGTATGGTAGCTCATCTGATTTGAAGGCAAAATGAGAGCTAAATATTGAGAACTTCGACCCGCTACTCTCTCAATGCCTGATATAAAAAATATTCTTCTAATTGCTGAGCTTAAAGTAAGATATGCTTATCTCTGAAGAAGGCTCACGTCGCAACATCTACTCTATATTGGAGTGTAGAAAGTAATTAAAACTGTTTATACATAAGTTGAACTTGCTTAAAGTCTCGTAAAGTAACTTGGAAGTATTTAAGGTTGCGTTAAGCGTCTTAAATGTTTTGACGTAGCTTTTTTAAAAAACTTATACCCAAGAACTTTTCGAGGTTCTTCATGAACGCATACTTAATTATAACTACTTTATTAAAGGAAAATAGTGTAATCAATATATGTGAACATAGTTATTTTTTGTTATACGACGCATGTCTTTTAAGTCAGTACTGTTTTGGAATTAGAAAAGACGTGCAAAGATATCACAATAATTTTATTTTTCATCTACTTTTCCTCGTAATTTCCGTGAATATTGAGACACTTGTCATAACGTGGCACCAGTTTTTGAATACCTCCTGAAGAAATTCTGCGGCCTGACTTGTTAACCACAGCATCACAAATGTTTTGACTTCGTTATCGTCTTGAAGACGCCGACCGCCCAGGTGTTTCTTCAAGTGCTGTGTGATGCATTAGATGCAGTGTGATGCATTTGATGCAGTGTGATGCATCACACTGCACTTGATGCACCAAATACATCACACTGCACTCTTCATTTGTGATGCAGTGGATAACATGTCGGGCGGCAGAATTTTATCAAGAGAATAAAAAAACTGGTGCCAAGTTATGACAAGTGCCTCAATATTCACGGAAATTATGTAGAAAAGTAGATTAAGGTACAGGCTTTCATGTAAAAATAAAATTATTGAGATATCATTGCACGTCATTTTTAATTACAAAACAGTACTGACTTAGAAAACATGCCTTATATAAGAGTAGAAATAAATAAAAAAGCCTTAAGGAAATAGATGAAGAACCTGGGTTTATTATTTTCGATTATTACCTATCGAAGTCACAAAATCATTGAATTTTGATGTTGAATTATAGATATTTGTATGAATATAAATATGTCATCCTGTAAGTTAACGCTCCATGTCGCTGGTCCGCCGCAGACGGGCGTGTGGGGCGGCAGCGCCCGTCTGACGGGCGTGGGGGGCGGCAGCGCCCGTCTGACGGGCGTGGGGGGCGGCAGCGCCCGTCTGACGGGCGTGGGGGGCGGCAGCGCCCGTCTGGACATCCCCGTCCTGTCATCTTATAAGTTAACCTTGATGTCGCTGGTCCGCCGCAGACGGGCGTGGGGGGCGGCAGCGCCCGTCTGGACATCCCCGTCCTGTCATCTTATAAGTTAACCTTGATGTCGCTGGTCCGCCGCAGACGGGCGTGGGGGGCGGCAGCGCCCGTCTGACG
>NW_025932057.1:12769-21710 GCF_000764305.2 Hyalella azteca | reverse complement strand
TTCATAGACCTAGACACATTCATAGACCTAGACACATTCATAGACCCAGACACATTCATAGACCTAGACACATTCATAGACCCAGACACATTCATAGACCCAGACACATTCATGGACCCAGACACATTTATAGACCCATACACATTTATAGACCCAGAGACATTCATAGACCCAGTCACATTCATAGTCCCAGACACATTCATAGACCCAGACACATTCATAGACCTAGACACATTCATATACCCAGACACATTCATGGACCAGACACATTTATAGACCCAGACACATTCATAGACCCAGTCACATTCATAGTCCCAGACACATTTATAGACCCAGAGACATTCATAGACCTAGACACATTCATAGACCCAGACACATTCATAGACCCAGACACATTCATCGACCTAGACACATTCATAGACCCAGACACATTCATAGACCCAGACACATTCATAGACCCCGACACATTCATAGACATAGACTGATTGCATTCATGCTCATACGCAGTATATGATTTTAGTTCATCAATAATATATCTTGCAGGTGCCAATATCTCATAGCGAAAAAGAATAATTATGAATCTCAGAATCCAATATTTCATGTGAAAGTCGCGTCGTAGAACGCTTATAATTCTTTGATAATTCTGAGAAACAAACATGTCGAGAAATCAGTGGGACATTTTAAAATGGCGACGATGCACCTTTTGCCCTTCTGTGGGTCATCCTGACCCAGTTTGGCCCGATATAAAATGCATATCAGTGCCACGTTTGCTCTCTCTTGCTAGAAAAGCGCTGCTTTTTGTGTAACATAACGCATTCATTCATACCATACACGATGCATACATTACCTGTTTGGTACGACATAAAGGAGGGGTATTAGTGTTTCATTTGCTCTCTCTTGCTATGAGCAAGAAAAAGAGTTTCTTTTTGTACAACATGACCCATTCATTCATTCCATACACGATGCATACATTACCAGTTTTGCCGACATAATGGACGTATCAGTGTTACATTTGCTTTCTCGTGCTGTGAGTAAGAAAAAGCGTTGTTTTCGTACCACATGACCCATTCATTCATACCATACACGATGCATACATTACCAGTTTGGTACGACATAGAGGAGGGGTAATAGTGCTATATATGCTCTCTCTTTCTGTGAGCAAGAAAAAGCGTTGTTTTCGTAGAACATGACCCATTCATTCTTCTGAGTGGTTTATCATTGTTCTCGCAGGGTCCCATAGATCACAACACGCCGTACAGCCTGACTGAGCTGCCATGTCCAGCCGCCTTTGACTTGCACGTTTTGCCTTTGGACGAAAACAACCCAAAAATTCAGGGACATTCCCTGAACCTGGAATCCTCTTCTATTGGGGCTCCATTCCCCGTAAATCAAGGGACTATCCAGCTCTGTTCTTTGGAGAGAAAGAAGAGTTTAAGGGAAAGTTTACAAGTTGGGGGCAGTGGAGCTATGATTCCCCAGCCTACGTCTGGCTACAGAGTTCCCTACTCTCAGCCTGAGAGGAATTTTTATTCCCCTGAGAGGGAATTGCTGGAGTTTGACCTCCCATTCCTGCTGGGGATGCGTCGCCCGCTTACCAGTGGAAGATAGTGAGCTACTGAATGCATTTTCTTTATTCTTATTATTGCAAATTTTTTGCTTCCATTTCGATGTTATTCCACATCCGCAATTCCTCGGAGTGTAAGTTTCCGTGGAATAAAATAATTTTTATATGCTTAATAGCTGTCATATACTGAAAGGAAATCTTTAAAAGTAGACTTTTTTCATTTCCAATAATAGATGTCGTAAAACGCATATTTTTTCAAGGACTGAAATAACTTTTCTTCAACTACCGTCCGTTTCTAAATTATTATTATATAGAAATTACTTATTATCGAACTAAAATGGGTTAATATAATTATATATTTCCATTATATTATAAAATGATTTTCTGACTACATTTGAATTAAAAAAATATATATGAAATTGAAGAAAAGTATATAAAAAATGGATATGAAATCTATTCTCCCTCCATCGCAGCCAACAATTATAACATTTTAATGAAGGAATGGAATCCATTTTTAATGCAATCTATTGAATATAATTTATCATCGACTCGAGCGTATGCAATTTTCCTCACAAGATCTTTAAAGAAAAAATCCTCATTTATTAGGCAGCGCATTACGGAACACATTGAAAATATCTTGATTCATTGTCGGTATATATATGTACTGTACACAATGAAATGATCTCGTAGGATAATTATCGTTTCGATGATAGTAATAGTTTTAAATGCAGTTTTGTTGACGTTATGGCAGCATAATGATGTTTCTTATGTTAAATGAATTTAAAAATTATATTGGTGGGATATCTGTTGTTTGTACGTCAGCTAACGATGGTGTAATGATCAATATTGCGATGCTAGTGGGAGTCTAATGTTTGTTAAATATATGTTGATGTATTACATAACTTGATGAGATAATCCCTACTCGTCCCATATAAATCTTCATTTTTTCTCCATGAATATAAATAAAAAATTTAATTCTAGAGTCGCAATAACTTTTTCAATTTTCACTCCGATAGCAAGTAGACAATTTATTGAAGGCCCATGAAATTTATTAGCCGGATATTAACGTCTTCTGCTTTTCCTCATATCATAAATTCTATTCAGAATTAGAATAGATTTTTTAACAGGATCGCTAGCTTCAGCAGGCAGGTAGAGCTTTCTTTTATAAGTGAAGTGAAGCATAATGTCTCATTATTTCTGCCCTCACATTTTCTGAGTGTCTGGCACTGCTAGTGTCTGGCACAACGCTGATTTTCATTCATTTTGTATTACTGTGATATTTGGGCATTTAATCAATTACAGAAACTGTTTGTCTATACCCCAATACGTGGAACTCGTTGAATCCTTTGGTTAAATTTAAAATATCGTTTAGAACCAGAAAGCGTCAAAAGTTAGTAAAAATTTGTAATTTAAATACTCGCTAAAAAATCTACGTACAACGGTCAAGTTTCATCAAAATTCCAGCACTAATTAGCAATTAAGGCTGAACCTTTAGCGTCGTTTGAGGCACTCAATGCAGAGCACATGCAGCATTGGTAATGCGGCATGCCACTACTTTAAGATTGAACTTTTTACGCCAACCGAGAACACGACATTGTTCAAAGAACACAAATGATACAGAGAACACAGAGAACACAGAAAATACAGGAAATACAGTAAACACAAAACCCAGCGATAATTAGAAAATGAGGATCACAAAGAATCCATATAACACAAAAAACAAATAATTCAGAGAAAACACAATACCGAGAACACAGAACACAACAAAACTACAAACAACACTGATACACAGAGAACACAATGCGTTCAGTGCTACAATTGATCCTCACTCTGTATCACGGTCGTCAATTAATCCCGTGTAATGCCTTCAATTCTTTTCCTTTCGAGTAACGCGATGGAACGGAAATCCCGATGAGCTTCACCGCGCATTTTTCCAACCACTGGGAATTTTTCAAGCTATTCAGAAAAGAATTGCAGAGGAGGGCGCGGTGAGAGAGCGATTGCGTTTATCATTGTCGATAAGAAAAAATCTGAAACTGCTCGGTAAATACTGGGACAAGATAAACTACTTGTTAAAAAAAAACACTTTCATTCTCAAAAATTTTCATAGGAGTTCAATTTCGGAAGCAAAACGCAAGAAAGTTTTTCATCGGTGAAATCCTCAGAAACGAAGTTGATTTGAAACTCCTATTACTGCTATTTTCAGAAAACTAAATTTCAGAACTGGTAATTTCAGAACTGGTAAAATCCGCTGTCTGTTCGCCCAAGATATTTTATCAGCAAATCCTTGCTGCCACGGAGTCATTTCCTCGGCTTCAAACAGTAGCAATAATTGTTAATGATGGATAAATTCTTTACGAATAACCAATTCTTTACAAGGAAAATTTCTAATAAAGCACTTATTCTATTTAATGAATAAATTCAATAAATTCATCATAAAGAACAATTTCTTCATAAAGAACAAACTCTTCATAAAGAACGAATTCTTCATAAAGAACAAATTCTTTATAGAGAACAAATTCGAAGCAAATAACGAATTCATCACTAGGAAAAAATTCTTCGCAGAGAACAAATTATTTGTTAAGAACAATTTTTTCATAGAGAACCAATTTCCTAAAATTATTACCTTACATAGAATTTTGTTTGAAGCAGTGATGGTAATTTAGCATTCTTTGTAATATGTATGGCAAATGTTCTCCTTCGCTATACGCTCTTGAGCATTGAAGATCTGAGTGAAAAAAAAATTTTTCTTAAAGTTTCCGTTACCAATCAATAATTTTTTGCAAGGCTACGTGGATTTGGTTCTGAGAAAGATATACGTTATCTTAAAAGAGAACGAATGAAAAAGTCCTCATTAAATAACATAACTCTTATAGAAGCAAGATCCTTGAAATAAGAGAAGAACGGATAAAAATAGGGTTATCTCATGAGAGAAGGCTTAAAAATAGGGTTATCTTGAAAAAGAACGGCTAAAATAGTGTTATCTTACATGAGAAAGGATAAAAATAGGGTTATCATACAAGAGAACTGATAAAAATAGAGTCTCTTATTAAGATAACGGATGAAAATAGGGTTATAATATCACTCGTTTGCTTGAATCGCAAATTCACTAAAAACTTAATAGCAAAGAAAACTCCACAAAAATTCATAGTATCTTTAAAGAAAACGTTTCGGAGTCCAGCTCCTCCATAAGGAGATGCTTGCCCTCATGGACTCCCACTGGCCCTCAGCGTACGTGCCCTCGACTGCTGAGGGAGTTCGTCGTGTGCTGGAGGAGTCCTACGCGCTGCTCATGGAGTCCCCAGCCGCTGAGTATTACACAGGGAAGAACTGCTCCCTGCGGTCAGCCCCCAGCAGCAGCCATATGACCCACAGCTTTGCAATTGCTCTGCCAAAAAGTGAGCATTTATTCACTCTGTTGGAAAAAAGGACTAATATATTTTAAAAGTACTTTATTATGGAAAATATGGAAATCAGAATAAATGTTCTGTATTGGAAAATATTCTTCATAAAAATATCATTTGAGGACGTCCATGATCAATTTGATGTCATTTGAACTCTCACTGAAATAACACGTCAGCTAATTTGATTATTTATTTATTTCCAATTGTTTATAATGTAATATATAATCATCCATTATTCATAACCGCGAATAAATGAATAACTTGCAGACATCCCGTGTACGCAAGCTTACCTCGGTGCAAAATATCTCATTTGAGTCTCTATTTCTTTCATATGAATGAAAAAAAAAACAGTTTATACCTCTGAATGAAAGTAATATTTAATTCATGTGAACTGGGCAGACTCCCCCCACCTGAGTGAGGTGAACACGGCGCTGCTGCAGCTGCAGGAGAGCGGCGCCCTAGGCCGCATCAAAAATAAATGGCTTAGGCCTATGGCGGCGTCTTGTCCTGTCAGTAATTATTATTGATAATGTATTTAAGAATTATTTATACAGTTTAAAAGTTTATTTTAATTGTATAAATAATGATTAATTAGTCACAAATTTTTTAAAAAGTTAAGTTATTATTTATATGAATTGTTGTAATATAATTTGAATAGTTTAATTTCTTAGCTTTAAGTAAATAATTATTCATTTAATGACTCTGTGATTTCTATACAATTGAATATGGAAGTATGAATTTCCTATCGCCTCGAATTCTCCATTCAAGGAAGAAAAATAGCAGATGCATGAATTTATGAAAAAATTATTTGTGATAACAGTTCAAATTGAATGTTTTTGTAAATGTAAAAATGTAGAACTTCATTAAATGTAGAAACTAAAAAAAACTATTGCAATAATAAATGCTCGAAACAATGATGAAAAAATACTCGACTGAAAAAGTACTCGAAAAAATAATAAAAAGTATAGCAATTACAATTTAACATCATGACATAAAATGTTGTGCTCTGATGCCTAAAATTTCATAGCAAATTTATTAAAGTTTTGGTAAACTAAAATGGCAGAAGATGTAGGAAAGTCTGAAATTTGCTTATTATCTCAAGGTTTGTTAATTATAAATGCATAATTATCATCGTTATTATTATCATTATCAGATATTTCTACTCTTCAACCTCTAATAACTCTCTCTTCGTGTACGTATTATTTATATAATTTTCAATACAATCAATTCGACAATTGATAATATTGTTCGTAATGAGATTTAATTGCCCTTTCTAAATATCATCTCTTGGTAAATTCAGTGTCCCTAATTTTAGTTTTTCTTTATTTGAGAAAGTGAAGTCTTGAAATGTCAAATTAATAAATATTCAGTGAAAATTAAACGTATAACACAAACCTCAACAAATCCTGCATACTCATTCTTATTAAAAGTTTAGTCCTTGAAGTTTTCTTCCTCATGAATAAATTCACTACCGTAACGTCTTCAATCAATCGAACACTGAGAGAAATGAGCGAAACTTTGTCCAAATAGCGATGCACTATTTTCCTTTGTGTTTGTCAGAGACTCGTGCAGAGAGCAAGAAAGTGGGTAATTTTCAATTAATTTTATGCGTTCATTTTTTTGAGTGAACACTATCATCTAATCCGTAACTCAGCAAATCACAAGTGTTATAAATCCGAGAAATTCCAATTAAATATTTAATTATCTGCTTTTAGCTTCCAATCTGACTTTCTTACGACTTTTCCGAGCGATCCGGGCTAGCGATGGTCGCCATATTGCCATTAGCCATATTGGACTGGCGCTCAAATGGCCTGATCCCATCCCAAGGCCATTTTTATGAAACCCTTACCGTAACCTTTGTTACGAATCCCATTCTAAGGCAATTTTTACGAATCCCATTCCATAGCAATTTTTACGAATCACATGCCATGAATATTTTTACGAATCCCATTCCATGGCAATTTTTACGAATCCCATCCCAAGGCAATTTTTACGAATCCCATTCCACTGCAATTTTTACGAATCCCATCTCATGTCAATTTTTACGAATCCCATCCCATGGCAATTTGTACGAATCCCATTCCATTGCAATGTCTACGAATCCCATTCCATAACAATTTTTACGAATCACATGCCATGACAATTTTTACGAATCCCATTCCATGGCAATTTTTACGAAACCCCATGCCATGGCAATTATTACGAATCCCATCCCAAAGCAATTTTTATGAATCCCGTTCCATAGCAATTTTTACGAGTCCCATCCCATGGCAATTTTTACGAATCCCATTCCATGGCTACTTTTACGAATCCCATTCCATAAAATTTTTTTACGAATTTCATCCCCTGGGAATTTTTACGAATCCCATTCCATGGCTACTATACGAATCCCATTCCATAAAAATTTTTACGAATCTCATTCCATGGCATTTTTTTACGAATCCCATTCCATGGCAATTTTTACGGATCCCATTCGTCAGCAATTTTTACGAATCCCATTCCAGGGAATTATTACGAATCCCATTCCATGGCTACTTTACGAATACCATTCCATAACAATTTTTACGAATCGCATCCCATGGCAATTTTTACGAATCCCATTCCATGGCCCTTTTTACGAATCCCATTCCACGGCAATTTTTACGAATCCCATTCCAGGGAATTATTACGAATCCCATTCCATGGCTACTTTACGAATCCCATGCCATAGCAATTTTTGCGAATCACATCCCATGGACATTTACAGGATTCTCATCGCTTGACCATTTTTACGAATTACTTTGATGGGAAAAACCTTTACAGGCGCGTAATTCCTTCAACACATGAGGGTCATTTACTGATTGAAATTTGTACGGTAGCTCGTCCGATTTGAAAGAAAAACAAAAGCAAAATATTTAGAACTTCGACCCGCTACTCTCTCAATGCCTGAAATAAAAATGCATACTTTTAATTAACGAGCTTAAAGGAAGATATCCTTATCTCTGAAGAAGGTGCACGTAGAAAGATCTACTGAATATTGTAGTGTAGAAAGTAATTAAAACTGTTGATAAATAAGTTGAACTTTCTTGAAGTCTCGTACAGTAACTTAAAAGGATTTAAAATTGCGTTAAGCCTCTTAAAGGCTTTGACGTAACTTTATTATAAAACATATAACCGAGAACTTTTTGGGGCTCGTCATGAAAGCATACTGAATTATATCTACTTCATCAAAATAAAATTTTGTAATCAATATTAAAGAGCATAGTTATTTTTTCGTTACTTACGAGTAGAATAAATTAATTTGGCTTAAGGAAATAGATGAAGAACAAAGTTTAACATAAAAAAACAATTAGGCTACAAAAACAGTGCAAACTCCGATTTTTTATTTAAATTTCTCCATCGGAATGCGGAAATGTATAACACAAGTGTGTCAATAACATAAAATAACAAAACTATACTGGATTGTGACGAAATCGAAAAGTCGATTGAAAAATGCGAACAAGTACACTAATAAAGAGTATTATCCTACTTCAATCGAACTTGTATAAAACAGTGGCAAATTCTACGTATGAAAATTGTAGAACTATACAATTATGATGTATTTTAGTGATCCTGATGAACATAATACACAATTATATGATATAATAATATATCGAAATCGCAAAGTTATATAATTTTGATGTTAAATTTTAGTGATCTGGATGAATATATTAGACAATGTTACTAGATAATGATATATCGAAATTATGTCATCTTATAAGTTAACCTTCAAAAGGCTGGTCCGCCGCAGACGGGCGTGGAGGGCGGCAGCGCCCGTCTGACGGGCGTGGGGGGCGGCAGCGCCCGTCTGACGGGCGTGGGGGGCGGCAGCGCCCGTCTGGACATCCCCGTCCTGTCATCTTATAAGTTAACCTTGATGTCGCTGGTCCGCCGCAGACGGGCGTGGGGGGCGGCAGCGCCCGTCTGGACATCCCCGTCCTGTCATCTTATAAGT
>NW_025932057.1:0-12225 GCF_000764305.2 Hyalella azteca | reverse complement strand
GACCCAGACACATTCATAGACCCAGACACATTCATAGACCCAGACAATTTCATAGACCCAGATACATTCATCGACCCAGACACATTCATAGACCCAGACACATTCATAGACCCAGACAATTTCATAGACGCAGACACATTCATCGACCCAGACACATTTATCGACCCAGACATATTCATAGACCCAGACACATTCATAGACCCAGACACATTCATAGGCCCAGACACATTCATAGACCCAGACACATTCATAGGCCCAGACACATTAATACACCCAGACACATTCATAGGCCCAGACATATTCATAGACCTAGACTGATTGCATTAATGTTCAAACGCAGTCCGTGATTTCGTTCATCAATAATATACAAATCTTGCAAGTGCCAATATCTCATATCATATTGAAAAACGATAAATATGAATCTCATAATCCAATATTGCCTGTGAAATTCGCGGCGTAGAACTCTTATAATTCATCGCTAATTCTGAGAAACGAGCATGTTGAGACATGAGGGGGACGATTTAAAAATAACGACGATGCACTTTTTGCCATTATATGGGTCATCCTGACCCAGTTTGGCCAGATATAAAAGACGCATCAGTGCTGCGTCCACTCTCTCTTGCTGTGAGCAAGAAAAAGCGTTAAGTTTTTGTAAACTATGACCCATTCATTGTTCTGAGTGTAGGCTATCATTGTTCTCGCAGGGTCCCATAGATCACAACACGCCTTACAGCCTGACTGAGCTGCCATGTCCAGCCGCCTTTGACTTGCACGTTTTGCCTTTGGACGAAAACAACCCCAAAATTCAGGGACATTCCCTGAACCTGGAATCCTCTTCTATTGGGGCTCCATTCCCCGTAAATCAAGGGACTATCCAGCTCTGTTCTTTGGAGAGAAAGAAGAGTTTAGGGGAAAGTTTACAAGTTGGGGGCAGTGGGGCTATGTTCCCCCAGCCTACGTCTGGCTACAGAGTTCCCTACTCTCAGCCTGAGAGGAATTTTTATTCCCCAGAGAGGGAATTGCTGGAGTTTGACCTCCCATTCCAGCTGGGGATGTGTCGTTCCCTCACCTCTGAAAGATAGTGAGCTACTGAATACATTTTAAATATTCGTATTCATTAAAATTTTTTGCATCCATTTTGATGTAATTCCTCATCGACAATGCCTCTGAGTGTAAGTTTCCGTAGAATAAAATAATTTTTATATATTTAATAAACTGTAATATATTCTTGAAGGAATTTTTTTATATTTTATAAGTAGACTTTTTTCATCTCAATTAATAGATGTCGTAAAACACATATTTTTTCAAGGTCTGAAACAACTTTTCTCCAACTACCGTCCGTTTCTAAATTATTATTATACTGAAATTATTTAATCATCTAACTAAAATGGGTTAACACAATTATATATTTCTATTATGTAATAAAATGATTTTGTGATAATTGGATGGAAAAAAATATATAAAAAAATGAAGACAAATATATATAATAAATGGTTGTGAAATCTATTCTTCCTCCACCGCAGCCCACAATTATATCATTTTAACGAATGAATGGAAAACATTTTTAATGCAATCTATTGAATATAATTCATCATCGACTTGAGTGTATGTGAGTTTTTTCACAAGATCTATGAACAAAAAAATCGTCATTTATTGGATAGTGCATTTTTGAACCGATCGAAAATATCTCTAATTACGGCGGTTTACATGTAGTTACTGTAAAAAATGAGATGATATAATACGGTAGTTATCGTTTCGATGATAGCAATTGTTACAATGCAGTTTTAGCCACGTTATCGCAACATGATGATGTTTCTTATGTTAAATGAATTTAAAAATTATATTGGTAGGGTATCTGTTATTCGTACGTAAGCTAAAGATGTTGTAATGATGTCAATATTTATTGCGATGTTAGTGGGAGTCTAATGTTTGTTAAATATATGTTAATGTATTACATAACTTGTAATAAATATAATATATATATATATAAGTATAACTATAACTATAACTTTAACAACTATAAATATTGTTAAAAATTTTTAATTCTAGTGCCGCAATTTAATGAATCATTAATTTTCACTCCGATAGCAGGTAGACAATTTATTCAGTAGACAAGTAGACAATTTATTCAAAGGCCATGACATTAATAAGCCCGACATTAATGTCTTCTGCTTTTCCTCATATCATAAATTCTCTTTAGAATTTGAATATATTATTTTTTATTCAGAATCGCTAGCTTCAGCAGGCAGGTAGTGCTTTCTTTTATCAGTGAAGCACAATGTCTCATTATTTCTGCCCTCACATTGTCTGAGTGTCTGGCACTGCAACGCAGCGTTAGGCTCTAGCCAACACGTGCGCCATCAACGCTGATTTTCATTCACTTTGTATTGATGTGATATTTGGGCATTAAATCAATCACAGATTAAATTTGTCTATACCCCAACAAGTGGAACTCATTGAATCTTTTGGTTTAATTTAAAATATCTCTCAGAACCAGACAGCGTCAAAAGTAAGTAAAAAATTGTAATTTAAATGCTCGCTAAAAAATCTACGTTATACGGTCAAGTTTCATCAAAATTCCAGCACTAATTATCAATTAAGGTTGAAATTTTAGCGTCGTTTGAGGCACTCAATGCAGAACACATGCAGCATTTGTGCAGAACACATTTGGCAATGCACTAAGACTGAACTTTTTACGCCTACCGAGAACACGACATTGTTCAGAGAACAAAAATGAAACAGAGAACACAGAGATCACAGAGAAAACAGGAAAAACAGTAAACGCAAAACACAGAGAAAGCAAATAAAATTGGAATCACTAAGAATCCAGATAACACAGTGAACACGTAATACAGAGAAATCACAATACTGAGAACACAGAACACAACAAAACAACACAGAAACACAGAGAACTCTATGCGTTCAGTGCTGCAAGTGATCCTCGCTCTGTATCACGGCCGTCAATGAATCCCGTGTAGTGCCTGCAATTCTTTTCCTTTCGAGTGACATGATGGAACGGAAATCACGATGAACTTCGCCGCGCATTTTTCCAATCACTGGAAAATTTTCAAGCTTTTCAGAAAAGAATTGCAGAGGCGGAGGGCGCGGCGAGAGAACGATTGCGTTTATCATTGTCGATAAAAAACACTTTTATAGTCAAAGATTTTCATAAGAGTTGATTTTCCGAAGCAAAACGCAAGAAAATTTTTCATCGGTGAAAGCCTCAGAAACGAAGTTGATTGGAAACTCCTATTACTGCATTTTTTCAGTACATTTAAATTGAATTTGATAACTTAGCTGCGAAAATCCACTGTCTATTCACCCAAGACATTTTATCGGCAGTCTTGCTGCCAGGGAGTCATTTCCTTGGCTGCATACAGTAGCAATAATTGTTAATGATGGATAAATTCTTTACGAACAACCAATTCTTTACAAAGAAAGTTTCCAATAAAGCATTTATTATATTTAAACAATAAATTCTTCATAACAAACAAATTCTTCCTAATGAACAAATTCTTCATAAAGAAAAAATTCGCCACATATAACGAATTCATCATTAGGAATAAATTCTTCACAAAGAACAAATTATTGGTTAAGAACAATCTTTTCATAGAGAACCAATTTCTTAAAATTATAATCTTATAAAGCATTTTGTTTTAAGCGGATCCGAATAATTGATGGTAATTTAGCAACATAATTTATAACATATATGATCGATGTTCTCCTTCGCTTACGCTCTTGAACAAGATCTGAATGAAAAAGATCTGAGTGAAAAAAAAAATTCCTAAAGTTTCCGTTACCAGTCAGTAATTTTTTGCGAGGCTACGTGGTTCTGGTTCTGAGAAAGATATAAGTTATCTTAAAAGAGAACGGTTAAAAATTGAGTTATCTTAAAAAACGGATAAGAAAAGATTCATTAAATAGAACGGATAAAAATTTGGTTATCTCAGAAGAGAAGATTTAATAGTAGGGTATCTAAAAACGGCTAAAATAGTGTTATCTTCCATGAGAACAGATAAAAAAAGATTATCTTAGAAGAGAAAGGATAAAAAAGAGAACAGATAAATATTGGGTTATCTCAAAAGAGAGAGGATAAATAAGTGTACCTGGAATGAGAACGGATAAAATAAGGTTATCTTAAAAGAGTGCCACACCGGAAGATTACTCATATTCAAGGAAGCAAAAGTCACGATTATAGATTATTATAATTTTTCAGTGTCGGCGGCTTGATTGCAATGCAAGTGCGAAAGCAATCAATATTGAAGTGAAAATCTTATCGCAATGCAGTGAAAACAAAAAAAAGACACATAAATTAATTTAGAGTGGAATTCAATTTTACAGTTCTTACTTTGTTAATTTCAAGTGAGTGTGAAAAAAATACAGCAAAAAAATATCAGTGAAATAATGGGATTACCCGAAGATTGATCACTTCTTACGTTCCAGTTGATTCCCGATAAACTGTGCATTACGACAGTGACGCTTCCACGTATGGAAACATTGGACTTCTGCTCTTTCTGTTTCCATACTTCATTGGACGTATGAAAACGATAACTACGTTATCGACGAGGATAGTTATTCCTGAAGAAGAATAATCGACCGGCGAAGAAATCCACCAGAGTGGTCAAATAAAAGGAGCTACGACTAAACGGCTGCTAAGAAAGTATCTGGAAGCCGGCCTACAAACTACAGAGAACTACCACGATCTGGCCGTCAGCAGCTATATTGTAGCCATACGAAACTTCGAGGGTCGTCATTGAGGAACACTACGGGAGCACTGTGGAGAACTGGGTTCACGCCGGACTTCACCGCCAGATTCGGCATGGACTGGGTCGCTTCTACAGATCTCGGTGATGTACATCTGTGAAAATTTGAGATACTAGCAGGGCCGTTTAGCCACCTTTGTTTAACATCGCTGATTTAGTTTCAATTTATAATCCTGGGCCTGTTAGTAATATTGTCTAATTCTGTTGTCTCATAAACAGCTTGTTATAGAATGGGATCTCTTTCGACAAGTAAACCTGTGTACTCGTATTCTCACCGTTCCTAGCTCTGTATCTAGACGTAGGGTAACTTTTTTAGTATATGAGGTCGGAGATAAATGTGTGTGTCATTTCCCTTGCCAAGTCGTAGCTGCCAGTATAGAGAACCTTCCATCGCGACCTATTGACCACTCGGACAAAGTACAACCAACCTGACAGTTAAAAATGTTTTATGAAAAAGAAACTCTGCCGAGGATAAACTAAAAATTGATGACTTGCCGTAAGCTTTGAAGCGTACAGTCCAAGAAATAGCGTGAGCTAATATCGAACTAAAATCAAAGTTCAACACATAAATTATATGCAAATAGGAATAAAAGGATTTTTTTTATTCTAATCAACGTAACTGAGTAACGGAAGGACGTTACTGTGTAACTCAATCCCACAAGTTACGTGGCCAGCTTCCTGATTGTCCTCGAGATTGTGATCGCGAGCAACAGAAGTTGCCGAGCGAAGAAGTTCTCATAACTCGCTGCAATCAACTCTTTTCTCGCTAATTTTTCACTTATAATACAACAAAGTTCATTTATAAGCTGGCTAAGGCAAATTTTTTACCATTGCCGCCCACTATGTATTATGGATGGTTTATATGTATGTTTCAAGCATGACTCCGTAATATACAGGAGCTTTTAAAGCTTTTTAGTCAGGATACCAACCTGGTTGAAATATTACCGGTTTAGGATTTCTTTCTTTTGCATGGTTCACAAATTTTATTATCTTGCCAAAAGTGAATTAATACGTCCGCATTCAACAGGCTTCTCTGTCTAATATATTAAGCGTTTCAATTGAAAAATTGCATTCTAAATTTCTTTAAATTTCAGGCTGGGAAAATACACTGTACAATATAACTGTTAATCAACATAGAGTCAATGTAACATAATAAGTCCGAGGAATCTATAACAATATTTTATTTTTCAAAATATTAAATTCGATGGTCTCTTGAGTGCCTCAATAATTTTTAGCAAACGCTTCAAAGGGGCAGCTTTTGTTCGCTTATTCAAGCCTAGTTAAACCTTAACTAAATATCTTATGGTTTCAAATCTAAAACTGATTTTCATTCAATATTTTATTTAATGTTATGATTTGGTACATTCACAACAAAAATGACACCCTTTTTTCAACAAAGATGGATTAAAAAATTTCTCCGAATGATCATTAGACTCTCATTAGCCAGCTTTCTGCCGCCTATATTAAAAGATTAGGTAATTTGATGCCACAAACAAGTTAACCCGAATATTTTTTGACACCATGAATGCCGTGTTTACCGCGTGCCAATTGATTGAAGTGCACCTTGCTCCTGAATTTAACGCCTAAAAAGGGGGTAAAATATTCTGCTAAATGTTCAAGATGTCAAATAAAATATTATTTGTGGTTTTGAAATAGAACATATTTTTTCCTGTTAGAATTATAATATCATATTATAAATAAAACATGGAAGGAATACAGAGAAAGTTCATCCACAAATGTAATAGCATCCGCATCTAAAATTAAGTTAACACGGTTGCTCTGTCAAGTTTAGACATAGAAACATGATCGTCAGAGTTGAGAAAGATTTCCAAGAAAGGTTGGACAGTTTGCTGAGCCACGGCAGAGAATATCAATGAATGTGAGCCATTCAATTGGCAGGAAGACGTTCTGCAGGAAAGTTTGCAAGAAAGTTGCATGAAACAAAAATTCGCATGTTCCTGAATAAATGACAGGCCTTAAAATATAAACATGTATAAATTCAGTTTTTACGTGCAATGCTCGCCAAAGGTTCCGTAAATATTTCTCTGCATTCATTGAGAACAAGTAAAAATTCATGTTGTCACACGCTCCGTTCAATACAACTCCCGTACATATTCATCTATACATTTTCTAAATTCACTGTACACATGTATAAATTCTTGTTGTCAAGCGTTCCGCCTAATAGATGTTCTGTAGATGTCCCTTTACATTCACTAAATACGTTAAAAATATTTTAAAATTCATATTGTCGAGTGTTAGGCTCACTAGAATTCCCGTAGATATTCATCGATACATTAAGTCTCTGTAAACATGTCTAAATTCTTCTCGTCAAAAGTTCCGCTTAATAGATGTTCCGTAGATATTCCTCTACATTAATTAAATTCCTTAAAATCATGATGAATTTCATGTTGACGCCAGTTAGGCTCAGTAAAATTCCAGCAGATATTCGTTCACAGGAATTCTGCAATTCACTAGGACGGCGCTGGCGTCGGTGTTTGTCAGCTCTCCAACTGACCGCTTGACCGAAAACTTCTGCAATCTCAGAGAGCAAGAACTTTCCAGTGAAACTTTGCGGGATTGTCGGATCTGTTGCAGAATAATATGAGGACCTGAAACGTCCTGTTGTATTTTCTGTTTTTTTTTTCTTTGGATTCCGAGGAGGAAAGTCCATGATGAAAGAATATATAGTTCTTACTGAAAATATTTATCTAAAAGAAAACAAAAAATAAAAACTGATGCAAATTTAAAGTCTGTTAAACACTGACTGAATTTCACACTGCGTTTCAGTAACGTTTATTCGAATTAAAAAGAAATAATAAAAACTTTGAAGTGAATATGGCCATTATCTATTTTTATTTCCTTACGATAAACTGAAATTCATGTCAGCGTCATTTCGCTGGCACACACTCAATTAAAAAATTTAACAATTCGCTCTTCAATTTTTTCAAATTTTGTTGAACATTAAAAAAATGAAGAATAACAAGTTTTATAATCCATCCATAGCTAGTCAATACCAGCTTATCCTTAATTGCCTCATTCACATACAATGCGGTGCCCATTACGATATGTCATTCATCAGCAGGTTTATGATATATCATTCATCAGTGTCAGGGCACCATCTAAGGCCGTGGTCGGAAGGAAGGACAAATGAACGGAGAAGATTTCTATTTTCTTTACTAAGAATAACTAACATTAGAATTAACAATTTAGGAAGTTTATGAGCAGGTAACTTTCTTCAAGTTAAGACACCTGGAGGCGTCTCAAGGAAACTATCAATAGACTAAATTAGAAAGCGAAAGATGACAGTGAATACTAGACTGAATCACAGCGTTGACAGTGAATACTAATCTTAACAGTCTACGGTTCTAGCTAGTCGGCTTCTCCTGAGCTCGCACATCAACACACGGTCTGGAAGCACGCATACGTGCCCCACTCAACTTAATTAAAGCAAGTTTAAGATTCCCGAGGTTGAAGTGGCCCTTGACGGTGACGTGGTGGTGGTGAAGCAACCACGATTGAAGCAGGCACGTCGTGCTGCCAACCTCTAGTCTCAACTATAAAAATACAAAGGCTCCGGAAGTGAACTGGTCAGGGAAACCTCGCAGGCCTACCGGCGTACCTTGAATAAAAGGGACATAGTCAGAATCAGGCTACAGGTGCTGCCGCGCTAGGGAGTTAAAGCGAGCAGACCGTTGGGGTGCTGACAAAATATAGACTAATAGAAAAACCATGACTGGCTAGCGAATAACTAGCTGGTAAACTGAAACCGTTTAGTCAGACCTTGAGGCTCACAACTTACATATAATTCAAATCCGTAATTGAACCCCACCTAAACCAATTAAACGCCAGTGACACAATTTCCGAATAGTATGACAATGACAAAAATTTACAAGTATTAATTCTCATGAAGCAGCTTACCGGTGCATACCGCAGTACAGCAAAGCAATGCTTACTGGTAACGAAGAGCGTATACAAGATGCGCGCGTCTTCCCAGCCCAACAAGCAGTGAACTAAGCTACCAGCGCGCTTGACCTAACGTGACAATAATTTTAGCGGGAAATCTATTTTAGCGAGCTTTCCCTAACAATCAGCAGGATTATGATATGTCATTCATCAGCAGGTTTATGATATATCATCTATTGAATGGTTCAGGACTTGATAGCCACTGGCTAATAACGCAGCTTTTGTCTTAAATTGGCTGATTGGCCGTCAAAATAATCGGCATTCCATTGTGAGCGATTACCAATCAGTTGATATTTATTAGATAACATAAAAACTCAAACATACAATTTCGAACTAAAAACCATAAAAATATGATGATTAAAAATTTAGATTTTAATTTCTCTGTTCGTTCTGTATCCAGAATTATTTGTATTTACCTCAACTGTAGAATTAAAAAAAATAACTCAGTACTCACTGCAGTTATTGACAGAGAGCGCATTTTCTCGTCGACAAAAATGTGAAGTCACGGACAGACAGACAGACAGACGGACGGACATGGCTAGCTCAATAGTGCATTTTTTCCATAAATGAGAAAATGCGTTAAAAACACTTCTTTAATATTATATCGGATTTCGATTATTAAATGGAAACATTACTCAATGAACGCATTATTCCAATATCTCGTAACTAATGAACAGCTAATACAATTAAACCTAAAATTTTATAAAATGTAATCGTTATCCAAGATTTTAAACTGCACAACATTAATTCCCTGAAAATATGACTGAGACTCCGGGCGATCGCTTACACGACTCAAACGAGCTGGAATTTGCATATGCGAGCTTGAACCTGTAAACTTGGCCCATCGCCTCAAGCTTGTCTGGAATTTGCATATGCGAGCTTGAACCTGTAAACTTGGCCCATCACCTCAAGCTTGGAGCCGATGATGCAGATAACAGGCTTACAGGAATGCTTTCAGGGATGATGAGATAACCTTCAAGAAATGCTTAAATTGATGATAAGATAATCTTGCAGGAATGTTTACAGGCATGATAAGACAACCTTACAGGAATGATCACAAGGATGATGAGATAACCTTACAGGAATGCTTACAGGGATGATAAGATAACCTTACAGGAATGCTTACAGGGATGATAAGATATCTTTACAGGAATGCTTACAGGAACGATATTTTAACCATACAGGAATGATAAGGTAAGGAATGTTTACAGGAATGATAAGATAACCTTAAAGGAATGTAATTCAACAGAGCGACGGTCTACAAGCAGACTTGGAATTTGTTCAATCAAGATTGGCCGTTTGTTAACGCGTGCATGGGACTGAGTAGCGATATGATGAGCGATGAAAACTACTTCAAGTGATGAATTAGAAATTTTATGGATGTTAGATTTTTAGGTATGAAAACAACTCAAATGTTTTAATTACTTTTTTTTCATACAAACAAAATGATTTAAATTTGCGTGATTTTTTTTCGTCTAAACATAATAAATTGAATTGTTTCAGGAATATTTTCGCATTCGAAAACAGAAAACATGTTTTATTACGAAAAAATTCATTATACATAATTCCTAAAATTATATTTATGTATAAAAAACGATATATTTTATTCTTTTGATGTATTGGTTGTAAAAAATACAGCACTCGGTGCTTTATATATTCTGCTTTGCCTACATATTGCCTAGCTTCTTAAATTTATTCAACACAGAAATTGTAACGATATTTTCAATAATTTCATATACGGATTAATTACGACCATACACTCAATTTATTAGATTCAACAAAAAAGAGTACTTACTATGAAGCTTAGTCTTTTGAACGAAAAATAATATAACACCAAAGAATAAAAGAAAACAGCTAAAAGATCCATACAAGATTTTATTTCGACTCCACCCTGGCATCAGAAGCCTTTGTCTTCAGTGAAATGAAGTTCTTGCGACAAGCTTAAGATGTCGCCCCGGACTTCCGTACAATTCTTGATCCAGAATTGGAATTAGTTCTAATACGAGGGGAGCAAAAGCCCTCTGTCTGTCCCCTCTGTTTTGGATTAAAAGATCTTGTTAGTTCACGCAGCTTTCTGAGTAACTTGCGTTGGGAGTTAGTATTCATTTTCACGACTTTTTAGTCAAATTTTATTTCATTATTTGTCTTTTTTCATAGTCTTCAAAGAAAAAGTAACGATAAACAAATTTTTTTTCGGCGACTCGATAAAATTTTGGGTCAATTTTTGATTCATAATTATTAAAAATCCATTACATTTTTTTTATTTATCTCTAACGGTGCAAAATTTTTCTTCCATCACAGTTTTCAAAGGCTTGACCAAAATGTGAAAAAATTTATGACCAACAATTTGAGATAAATCATTTGGTCAAACGCTAAGCGATTAATTTAACGGGCATTTGTTTTCTGAACAAGCAGTGCATTTCGACGCTCGCAATGGGACTTCATTACCTGCTGATTGCGCTCTAATTACACGCAAATTATTCACTTTTTCACTGTGATCTTAAATGGAATTAAGCCTCGCTCAGTTGAACGTAAGACTCGAGCTGGACGCTTGATTATTGAAGCGAACGTAGTCCACGGCCCATTCATTATGTTGCTCTCGATGACATTCATTAAATCATTCAAAATTTATTTTTCCTTGTGTTTACGATAAATATGTTCTTAGACAACAAATGTGCCCGGGCTCATCAGTAAATGAAAATCCTGTACTTTTTCTATTGTTGCTTAACATTTAAAAGCCTTAAATTCAAAGTGTAATTCAAAGAATATTTTTCGCAGTAAAACTTGAGTATTTCAGAAAGCCAAATTGGAAATTCGCGACCACAAAGTTCAGTAGGACTACTGGATCATTTTTTCATGTCCAGCAAAGAAGTTAGTTGTATACAACCGTGTGGGCACAAAAGTTAACAGACTGCGAATACCGCAATGGCGAAAAACTTGAATTATTTTCTATTATTCATTTTATTTTGCTATATATTAATTAGTTATTCGAATTTTGGAACGGTTTTTACTTCGCAAATATTGAATTTTTTCTCCCGGATGAAAGAAATATACATTCATACAATGTATACCCAAATTCATGTAAAGTAGCGGAAAGAAAACCAAGCATTTTATTTCAACCACACACAGCCCATTAATAAATAGCCACTCAACCCCCGATTCTTAATCTTTTCTGAATCCACTTAAATCTTACCAGCTTATTCTGTTTCATTACCCTAATCGTGGTTTTCTTTCGAAGATGTAATTAATAATAAGCTGAAGCAATATCGAAATAACTTGAATTTACCAGAAAAATAAAATTATTCTATTCTTCAATAAATCCACCGTAAAACTACTCATAAGCAGACATGCGCCGTATGGTAGCTCAGATATTCTCGACCACTAACATGAATATCTGTCCTAGTATTTCTCTTTTCTATTACTTAGCTGGGAAATATTCCAGTCTCGGGTACGTATGCAAATCCATGACATTATGATTAGATTTTAATGATATGCAACG
>NW_025932056.1:0-347 GCF_000764305.2 Hyalella azteca | reverse complement strand
TTCGTTGTCGATAGTTTTATTCGCATAGCCGTTGTTTACCAGAATTTGCTTGCAGGTCTGGAGTTCAGTTCTCAAGTCACTGGCCGATGTACAGGCTTTAAATGCTCTGTGTATTTTAAATGCTCTGTGTCTTCAACGAAACCTGCATTAAAGAACAGCTTCTGCCAAACTACACTAATATATATATATTTATATATATATATAAAGCTAGGGGAGTATGTTAAAAGTTAAAAAGTATGTTCCTTTCTTCAGAGTATGTTAAAATATCATTTATGAAGAAAGGAAACAACGAAAAAAAATTACAGAATTAAGAGCTAATGCAATAGCTCGAATAGGAGCTCTAGGAA
>NW_025932055.1:0-360 GCF_000764305.2 Hyalella azteca | reverse complement strand
TGAACGCATGGAACTAAAACAAAGCTTAATATAAAGGAAAAACTAGAGAAGTGGCGGAATTACCTACGATGTCGGAATATACCGCGTTTACCCTACTAAGAAACCTACTGACCAACAACTGGAAAACCTACCAACCAACGACTGGAAAACCTACCGACCAACGAGTGGCATGTGGATTTTCAACGACCAGATGACTGAGATGACCCCTGAGATACTATTACAACGACTCTTATGCCACACTATGAAACCTGGACAGGCTCGAGCCCTCGACAGCAACAAACAACTGCTTCATTGCTTCTGCATCTAGGAACTGGTAAGAGTGTCTGATTAGTCCAAGAAGGTTGTTGGATTTCTTAGCTT
>NW_025932054.1:0-4078 GCF_000764305.2 Hyalella azteca | reverse complement strand
ATTTTTTATGAACTTACAGATTAAGTAGAGAATAGTTTAGCAAATCAGTGCGTGAATAAGGGGATGTTGCATGTTAATATCAACCTATTAAATTTTTGATATAGAATAAAAGTTCTAGTGCCTAATGTAGGCTATATAAAAACATATCGAGCGATTTCAGTCCTCAAAGCTTTGTTCTTACAACATTTCTCTTTAACTTCACTTCTTGTTGTTTGTTCGTCTGCTACTAATCATATAATCTATATTAAACAAACTTCTATCGGTCCAATCGATATGAAATTTTGCACACTTGCATAAAGTTAGAGACAATGCATGAATCAATTGACAGAATAAATAATTTACAAATTAAAAAAATTATATAATAAAAAATTCACAAATAAATTTGTTTACATATTAAAAATTAAAATAAAAAATTCATTGTACATGTGTAACATCGGAGACACTAGGTTCATGAGAAGTGTTGTCAATAAAAAGTAATTTTTAAAATATTATTATTATTGTTATGGACAAAATTACAGCCAATCAGGATAACTACAGCCAATTAGGATAACTACAGCCAATTAGGATAACTAAAACCTGTTAGGATAACTAAATCTTTTTAGGATAACTACAGTCAATTAGGATAACTAAAACCTGTTAGGATAACTACAGTCAATTAGTAAAACTAGAGCCAATTGGGATCAACTACGGTAAAAACCGGCCATGTATGACAAGATTTTTGCATTATAATTCATTGATTAATTTCAAATTTTTCGTTTATTACGAAACGGTGGAAACAAGTAGGCTAAAAATGAGTGATTTATTCTAATTGGTTAACTATTTTGATTTTAGTTAAATATTTTGATTGTAGATTTTATTCATTGTATTTTTCTTTGATAATTATTTAATATTGAAGCAATATTCAAATTTTCACGGTTAAGAACAACTTATAATACTTCAGCACATCTTCAATGATTCATCCTGTGATCGTGCATTGTTCATCCACTGTTATTCATTTTTTAATGCATATTATTTTGTATGCAATTCATGGTACTTTTTATTTCATTTAAATANGTAATAAGCATATATATATAGTAATCATTTCACATAAATCGGGTATATCATCTATGGATTATAATGAATTAACGTGTCATTTCACTATACCTTAAATTCTTTTACATTTAACAAACACCCAATTAGGAAAAATCTTCTCGGATTTTTGTTTATTTATCATAAGATAATTTATATACAATAGTTACTTTTACATATCTTACGATTATTTAGATAAAATAGCTTGTTTTGCTTACCTATCCTAAAGTAATTTGGTCGTCATACCTGTTTAATTAACAATAACTAATATAGCAATAGGTAATAATATAATAAATAAATTAAATAATAATAATAATAAAATACAGTCAGCCATTATAAAATCAACTTTAAACCGGCAATCAGGCAATCACACAGAGCGGTTATTTTCGCAACCAACTTCCGACGAAAAAACCGACATGAGTCACCATGCTTTGCAATGCAGTTCATAACTCCTTTATATATACACATCATCCTCATTATCATTCTTATATAGTTCCTCATACACAACACGCTCGGCCTCAGTATCCTTGAGGCGCGTTCTGAATTATCATTTTAACCCCGCAGAATTTTCCAGAATAATTCCAGTATTAAAGTTATTACAATTCTAGCCGCGCGCCTGCATCTGCCCAGGTTGTTGCGGCACGCAGGATGTTGCGGTGACTCGTAAACCGTCGACTGAATCTTACTCTTACGTTTTTAGAGGAACGTAAGAGTAAGATTTAGTAATAGTTTACGATTCATTGTATTAATAAAAACATATCAGGGGCACGTAAGAGTAAGATTTAGTAACAGTTTACGATTAACTACATTAATAAAAACATATCAGTGGAACGTAAGAGTAAGATAAATTTAGTAACAGTTTACAATTCACTGCATTAATAAAAACACATCTGGGGAACGTAAGAGTAAGATTTAGTAACAGTTTACGATTCACTGCTTTAATAAAAAACATATCAGGGAAACGTAAGAGTAAGATTTAGTAATAGCTTACGATTAACTGCATTAATAAAAACACATCAGAGGAACGTAAGAGTAAGATTTAGTAATAGTTTACGATTCACTGTATTAATAAAAAACATATCAGGGAAACGTAAGAGTAAGATTTAGTAATAGCTTACGATTAACTGCATTAATAAAAACACATCAGGGGAGCGTAAGAGTAAGATTTAGTAACAGTTTATGATTTACAGCACCAATAAAAACATATCAGGGAAGCGTAAGAGTAAGATTTAGTAACAGTTTACGATTCACTGTATTAATAAAGACACATCAGGGGAACGTAAGAGTAAGATTTAGTAACAGTTTACGATTCACTGCATTGATAAAAACATATCAGGGGAGCGTAAGAGTAAGATTCAGTCAAGAATTTATGACTTCACAATAATAATAACATATCAGGACTGTGTGAGAGTAAAATTTAGTAACAGTTTCCAATTAATTGCATTAATAAAAACATATCAGGGGAGCGTAAGAGTAAGATTCAGTCAACAGTTTACGATTCACTGCAGTAATAAAAGATATCTGTGGTACGTAAGAGTAAGATTCAGTCAAGAGTCCACGATTCACTTCAATATTAAAGACGCATTTGGTAAACGTATGAGTTAGATCCAGTCAACGGTTTACTATATATCAGAGGAATAACTTGTAACGTATAAGTAATATTCGAAACGAACTGAATCTCACTCGCTGGCTCCTGTCTCTTATACACATCTAGATGTGTATAAGAGACAGNCCCATTAGAGATAACAGCAACACAGCTGGTGCAGTGCTCCCATTAGAGATAACAGCAACACAGCGGTGCAATCATTAAACTCTGCATGATGATGGTGAAATTTACAAAATTTTATGTTTCCGTTGGACGTTGGTCAATCTACATTTTTGACCATTGGCCGCTAGCGTCTTGTTATCCTTTTGACTTTATTTGGTCGATAATACCGAGGGAATTTTGAATTGGATTGAAAAATTTAGTATGAATCAAAAACTTGAGTTTAAATTGACACATTTAATTTATACACAAAAACTGTATTTCAATGGAAACATTTAATATCTATTGAAAACATGAATTTAAATTTAAAAGTTAATTCATAGTATAAAATTTAATTTAAAGTGAAATAGTGAATTAAAACGGAAAAAATGAATTGAAATGAAGCATTTAATCTAAATAAAAAAATATAATGTATAACTGCATGATTGAATATCGGTTGCAAAATCGAATTTAAATTGAAAAATTTAATTCAAACTGATAGTTACAATACAATTGAAAAATAAATAAATCAAATTAAAATCTTTTCGCAGAATGATTCACTACATTATCAAGATGTAACTTTAATCACGAATGTAATAATGTTCAATAGCCTTAATTAATCATATTATTTAACCTATCTTTCATGAAGTTCCGAATTGGTACCGCTAAGTATACGAAGATGGATAATGACCAAATATGATCATTTAGGTAATACAACATACATAATTACAACGAAGTGACATTTGATTTGGAAAAAACCAAATACTTTTAGATCCCCTCAATATGAGATAATTTATGATTAGATTAGATTACATTAGATTTATAATTACATTATTTATGATTACGCTAGATTTATGAAATAATAATGTAATCAATATTTGTCTCCTTAAAACGCACGTATCACAAATGAAGCTTGTCATAATATTCGACAATGAACTGCATATTGAGGCTAGTTGTCTACGGGACATTAGTAACTCTGACGAATTCATTCTCAAGCTCACTTTCATAATCATTGAACAAGCCTATTTTAAAAATCGTTAAACAACCCACTTCCATAATCAGTAAACAACACCACATTCATAATCAGTAAACAACACCACTACCATAATCAGTAAACAACACCACATTCATAACCATAATCAGTAAACAACACCACATTCATAATCAGTACACAACACCACTTCCATAATCAGTAAACAACACCACATTCATAATCAGTAAACAACCCACTTTCATAATCAGTAAACAACACCACTTCCATAATCA
>NW_025932053.1:0-32229 GCF_000764305.2 Hyalella azteca | reverse complement strand
GCACGCAAACCGACGCATGTCACAAGACTGCAAACATTAATACTTATTCAGACATTATCGGAAATCAGGACGGAGTAGACACAAATTTGCTTAGTTCAAGTTTGTGTTTTCAAACATGATGTTACTCAACGAAAGATGGTAAATTTCTGATAGAGAATCCCGCACAACTAGTAACTAGAGTAGCGACTGTGAGGTACTCAGGGCTGAGTGGGTCGAAGCTAGATAAACTGTAAATGCAGCTAGAAAGTGGTTGTGACAATAAGGTTATCGAATACATCTTGGTCTAAATAAACCCTCGCTTAGAACTAAAATCAGAGTGAATCGGAGACACGTAAACAAGTAGGGAAAAGATGTAATGAGACTGAGCGAGCAGAAACAAATGGTTCGGCGAGGATTTTTCAACAAAAAAAAAAACAGATCTATTTGTAAAACAATCACAAATAAAAATAAACAAGTACGATAAAGAATGTTTTATAAATTTCACGACCGCTCTAATGTTATGATGCAAATCATCTTAAATAATACATCGACTGCCAAAACATGAACGAAAATTAGAACAGATAATAAAAATAAAATTGATACAACTGATACGTCAAATCAGTAGTTCGAAATACGCAGTTTTTCAAATGTTAGCAAGGGTGAATTTTGCAAGGTGAATTTTACAAAGAATTGTTTCAATTAGCAATCAGCGATGTATAGTAGAAAACTATACTGTAAGGAAAGTTCCGTAGTGTTATTATGACCGGAGCACATACACGAACAATCTTGAATGTATAACAAACTTGATTCAAATAGTCTGCTCTTGAGCGCAAATTTCTCTAAAAACCACCTCCGATCAAACAAAGAAGTAGAATGAAAAATAATAACACGAACGTATGAACTAGTTCATCAATTTCAATAATTTATTTATTACACCCGGCACGTTTTCCTTGGTTCGTTTGGAGGCTGGAAAACCCGACCGAGGACCGGTCCTGGGAATGTGGACCGCTCCTCGACGGCTGGAAGGCCACTTACCGGCTACTCGTCGCTCACTGTTCAAATGAAGGATCGAGTGAGTAAAAATTACGTGGATATTTCTCGAATATGGGCGAGCAGAACTAGAATAATGTTTATAGTCTAACAGGCTACTCGTCGCGCATTGTTGAAATGAAGGAGTGAGTAAAAATTACGTGGATGTTTCTCGAATACGGGCGAGCAGAACGAGAATAATGTTAATAGTCTCACCGGCTACACGTCGCTCATTGTTCAAATGAAGGAGTGAGAGAAAATTTCGTATATATTTCTCGAATGCTCCCGTACGGGCGAGCAGAACTAGAATAATGTTAATAGTCTTACAGGCTGCTCGTCGCTCATTGTTTTAATGAAGGAGTGAGTAAAAATTACGTGGATATTTCTCGAATACTGCCGTATGGGCAAGCAGAACTCGAATAATGTTAATAGTCTTACCGGCTACTCGTCGCTCATTGTTCAAATGAAGGAGTGAGTGAAAATTACGTGGATGTTTCTCGAATACTCCCATATGGGCGAGCAGAACTAGAATAATGTTAATAGTCTTACAGGCTGCACGTCGCTCATTGTTCGAATGAAGGAGTGGGTAAAAATTTCGTGGATCTACCTCGAATGCTCCCGTATGGACAAGCAGAACCAGAATATCCTAATGCCCCCTACATTTTAATATCAATACCAATAAACTAAAGCATCCTACATCTCACGATGTCTACCCTTAAAAACATNCACCAGACGTCAGTAATTAATGCTAGTGTTAGAAATGGTATCACCAGACGTCAGTAATTAATGCTAGTGTTAGAAATGGTATCACCAGACGTCAGTAATTAATGCTAGTGTTAGAAATGGTATCACCAGACGTCAGTAATTAATGCTAGTGTTAGAAATGGTATCACCAGACGTCAGTAATTAATGCTAGTGTTAGAAATGGTATCACCAGACGTCAGTAATTAATGCTAGTGTTAGAAATGGTATCACCAGACGTCAGTAATTAATGCTAGTGTTAGAAATACATAGTTCATTTGTGTGTTGATAACTATATAAGGTCTGACGACTTTGAAGAGCAACGCGACTCATATAATTAACAGCAGAAGGATGCTAATAGCGCGTAAGTAAACCGGTCCAATCTCGCTCCTATTTTGCTGTTCTTAGACACGTGGATAAACGAATTTATAACGAAACACAACATGACTCATTATGCACTGAATTTTAAGTTTGCGACATCAATATATTGAAAACGCTTCTGATAGAACAGGACGTGGCTCATTACGCAGGTAAGTGTGCGGTAGGATAAGCCGCACAATTTACTGCGTGGATGCCAGATTCAACGTAAAATCGGTCATGAAATACGAATTTAATGAGTGCGCCAGTTAAAGTAACCGCAGGCGGCCACTGTCTCCAACCTGCTCCATATTAGTCCTCCTAACCAACGCAGAGCGATCCAACTTAGGTCCGGTACACCGGTTGCGTCCTGATCTCTTGTACCATGAAAGACGATTGATGACACGATAAATTCAGGGTTGCTTTGGATCCCGTAAGGAGAAAAAAAGGATATACTAAAGCCTGTGAGCGTTTTAACAGTCATCCATCCTATTTAGATACATTCCTCTGACGATATACCGCACCATGCCTTAAATTTCAATGCATTTAGGGGGCACAATAATAATTGAAGGGGTCACAACCAAAGGAATCTCTAGTAAAGTAGATATACAATAACTGTTAATCAATACATTATGCTAGTATAAAAATATACATTCCCATTATAAATTACATATCTTAGTCAAACAAACGATGCATTCGGACAATAATACATTCAAGACAAATACACAATTGCACCAAAATGACAACTGAGGTACACTAATAATTAAAGCAACTACAATAAAAGCAACACGTCTCGTTCATCAGATTTGAGCTCCCAAACACTCACCAGTAAAGAGAAACGCTCAGAAGCGATGTTATCGCGCAGCTTAGAAACGTCACTCTAACCCCCAAACCTGTTAAGGCCTTGCCCGTATAATTATATCCCGAATATGAACTAATTTCCACCTGATAACAGTAGTTTTAGTCAAATGAATGCAGAGTTCTGCCAGGCCATACTTTCAAAACTCGCTAAGTGATCGTAAGTACTTACGCTCTATTTTCTTGTCTATGATTGGTGGATTTTGCTTGAAAGGCCGTCAATAATTGGCTGATGAACTTACGATCTCTTAAATTTTTTTGAAAGTATTGGACCAGGTCTGATAACAGCACTTCAGCCTGATGACTGCATAGTTCAGATCTGGTAACAGTAGATTTAGTCTGATAACTGGGGAGGTAATTTATGTCTATAAACAATAGTTTTATTCTGATAACAATCGTTTTAACCTGGAATCGAAATTCTGACGAGCTTTCTGTATAATCTCTCCTCTTCATCGGGAAGAAATCACTTTTAACATTGCCAACTGAATAAAATTAACTTACTGCGCCTACTTACTTGAGCCTATACTTTCAAAATAAGTTAAGAGATCGTAAGTTCATCAGCCAATCATTGGCGGCCTTTCAAGCAAAATCCACCAATTATAGACAAGAAAATAGAGCGTAAGTACTTACGTTCACTTAGCGAGTTCTGAAAGTATGGCCCCTGGTTATTAGTGTTCCAGTCGGGTTGCTATGAAGTAAGCTGACGCAATCTATGAATTTATGAACTATGACGCAAACTATATGTATGAAGTATGTGATTCCACTATTAAGTATATTATTAATAAAATTTAATTAGTTCGTTTCTTTGTTTTAGACGCTACATTTTTAAGAAGTCGACAGTTTCCATGCATACTCCCGATATATTTTAGCTATATTCGACATTAATCACTGAACCTATCAACTAAAACAATTAACATCTGCGCACTATCTTGATGGCTGATAATGCGTTTCGGTACGTGAATAAAATTAAAAAAATTACCACGCGGCCTAAAATTAACAAATTACGTGTCATGAATTAAAGACGTCCTGCATAAAAAAATTAAAGTGTCTATTTCCTACTTGATAATGATGATGGTATAATTGCAAGTGTTAATTTCCTCACAAGAGAGCACAGCAGGTGGCGGTGGCACTCAGAGCTTGGCACTGCCACACTGCGGCATCGAGCTGCACTCACTGGCTTTCTTAAGAGAACATTGCCAATTGTTTCGCGAAACTTCACTGAAAGGCACAAAAATGCAAGAAAATATTGACCGCTCACGACTGTAGGGTCAGATTCTGAACGCCAACGATACGTGCGAGGCACAAGGAAAATTAGAAACGAAACCTTGCAAAACAATGAGGACATTTGCACAGTTTGTTCAACGAAAGATGCCACATGGATGAATGAAGCCACAATTGGAGAGAAGAGCCACATTTGGAGAGATCTTTTGTGGCTTCACAGAAGACGTTCCTCACACACAATTAAGATGCTGAAGGGAATCCTAGCAAGCTTCCTTCCATCACACAAAATGGCTCACATGTCTTAACCTTCTACCGCCTGCCGCGAGTAACCGGAGCAATATTGTCACAAGCCTACATCCCAAAAAGGATACGTTCTAGTCAGCGCAAAATGACTTGCACTGATGGTTGCCGCCACGTACGACAACTTTAAAATGTTCTTTGTTAAGTACAAACGTCCTGAGGTTGCGAAAGTTATATTTGAATTCACAATTTGTTTTAAGGATGTATGGTCTGTATCGTTACGTCTTTTGAAATAATTAAAGAAATTTTAGAAACTAAACGCTATACTTCAAAAATCATCAAGAACTATACGTAGCTGTAAACAATTATAAATGCAGGGCACGTTTCCAGCAGTGATTGCCCAAGAGTTGTAGTGCGTCATGCAAGATTGCACGGCACTTGGACGCTGAATAAGCGTCGCGCGCGAGGAGCCAGTGATATATGAGCAAATTTCTATCAGTTAAATCGGTAATAAAGAGGTCAAAATTTAAAAAATTATCATTCAAAGTGAATAAGAGATCAGCAATGCCCCCACAATAAAGATTTTTTTATGTAGTTACGATATGCGATATTGTAGTTACGGTATTGCATCAGGTGGCCCAAATGAGGGCAGATGAACGATAACCAGAGGCGGCGATCCATCGTGGCCTGGGACTGCTATGTCCCAAACAAATACTAAGGATACTAAGGATATTCCTGCCCGAGTTCTGAAATAATCGTAACAGGTGTCATCAAACATTCACTACGACGCAATGAGTTTAGTGGATGGAGACAAGCCCGTAATCATGTGCATCAATCATAAGAATGAATGTGACGTAATGACATGAGGAGGCGCAGGTGAACAACCCCCCTAATGCAGCGTGGGGATGGAAAGCTCGCATTAGCTACCAGTTTGGCTGCAGAGTGTGCCGGAGCCGTTCATGGCTGTGCTTATAGAGCCTAGACCGCACTTTTTCAGTACATTTATCCACAAAGAAAGAAAACAGTGTTTTATGCGTGGCTTTGTGATACATCGCGTGATTTACCAGTGACATCAAAACGAGTGTGTTCGATGAAAATCTGCGAAATTTTTAGAGCGAGATGGCAACTGGCAGCCGCTGCATCCAGGCGCTGAACTGTGCACTAAACAAAACTCAGGCTTCGAGGCGGAGCATAACAACCATTTACATACAATGAATTTGACGCAGTTTGTAATGAGTGAATAACAAGTCCATACAGTGCAGCACATCGGCAACGGGAGGTCGGAAGTCTAAGTATAATATTCACTTAAACCCGATGAAATTGGAGAAGTTAAATTTGCTTCCGCTTAACGATTAACATCCTGCGAGCAGCTATAAAAGAAGTCAAGAAGCTCTGCATGTCTAAGTTTTAGCTTGAAATTTAATGCACGACCAAATGCAATAAATTCAATGTTGTGTCGGGAGAACAAGAGCACTTGTACGCACAATTACAAATTACAGGAGAACGCGACTACTGTAATGAAGGGTATTTCGTTCAGCGATCAGCGTCACTCTGAACCGGCTTCTTATTTGTTTGATATGAAAATTGTGCATTACTTGCGTGAAATACATTACTTTAGATGCATTTAGTTGCAAGTCGTTCTGTTTCTTTTGTAATGGAGATGAGCAGTCTTTTTCAATTAATAATCTTCAGCCAATCGGCAAAATAAATCTTCAAAATAGTATTCAACCAAAATAATATTTTGCGATTATATTGTCGAAATGGGATCTATGGGTCGTGGAAATTGCAGGCATTTTTATCAGTGTCATAGTTGTTTGGACAAAAAGTCTGTAGTATGAACACTTGAATCATTTTTTAACAAAACTAAATTTTTAGTTCCGGGTACATTATATTTGCAACCCCAGATTACAAAAATAAAAGAGTACTTCATATATGAACAAAATTTGCAATGTCTGCCGTAAATTCCTCCTTCAATTTCAGCCGAGCTGTGCATATAAGACTATCAGAATACGTACAAACGATTATCGTTTATTACGGAGCATGCATGCCATTCGGGATGTTGATTATCCTAAGGCTAGGATAACATATTCTTAAGTCAAATATTACGCAGAGAGAAAGAACGTCTTCTTATAGTGACAGATTTTCATTAAAACCCACGCCTATTCCAGAGCGGGTGACCCGTTGAGCTGTGAATACGCATCAAGAGGTATAATAATTTGATTGTATTTCTATCTCAGAATCATAAATCCAAAAAATTTTATGGTTAATAATGTAAATGCAGTAAAATACTACCTTCAAATGACTGACATAATGTTTAGATCGTCAATGAATTACATCAGACGATGTGTTCCGGTGATAGGTTTGGTGATGGGAACGTTGATTGTGTACAGCATATTTTTCTATAACTCATACGCTCAAGGTAAGAGGCGCCCATAGTTAAGTGATAAAATATTGTGTAAAAACTAATCAAACCATTAAACGTTCACTAACCATTTTTAGTATTGAATCGCAATAATTTCACCGGAAATTTGTTTACGGCATTAAAAAATTTTTGTAATAATGATTAATTTGAATGAATCTATTTTCTAGCACGATCGTATTTCTCTACAGTTTCGAGAAACCTGGTTGGCTCTCCAAACCTCAGTCTCACGAACGTGACGCAGTACTTCCATCATCATCAGAATTTTTCACGGTTTGAGGATAAGCTTTTCAAACCAATCCTGAACGCTTTCAAACACCCCAACTTGCTCCACGATCGCAAGACGAAGTTCCGGTCTGACACGATACCAACGATTTTCTTGTTGTCAAATAAAAGTATCACCAACTCTTACTGGGTTGACTCCTTGAAACATTTCACAGAAAAACAGTGCCCATTTCAGTGCAATTTTACTGACAATGAGAAGGAAGTGAGCAAGGCCGATGCAGTACTAGTATATTTCAGTTACTTTGAAAGTCCTGACGCCCTTAAATCAAAATTGCCGAAAAGAGACCCAAGACAACCATGGATTGCATTCGCAGTTGAAACTCCTGATCACAAATTTTTTAAAACCCAACTTCCAATCTCATCATTCAACGGAATTTTTAACCGTACAATGACTTTCAGGCGTGATTCAGACATCATTTTCACTCATGGCTTCGTAGTGTCAAAAGAAGATGCAGCATTCCTACCACAACCCTGGGTGCGGCATCCACCACGTTTGAGGCAGCTACCGTTCTACAAGAGGAAGGTGGCAGTGGCCTTTATCTCGCATTGCGTTTCTCTTGGTAGACGAATGGACTACATCCGTGAACTTAGTGAATTCGTTCCAGTGGACATCTACGGCAAGTGTGGAAAATTATCCTGTGGAGCATCACGATACGTCGGTTCTTCGCCCGAAATTGAAGACGACACTTGTATTTTAGAGGCAGCAGAAAATTATCTCTTTTATCTCAGCTTCGAAAATAGCATTGCCGATGATTACGTCACTGAAAAACTCTATAATATATTGTTTTATCCTGTGGTACCGATTGTTTTTGGAGGAGTCAACTATTCAGATATTCTTCCTCCGAATTCTTTCATTCCAGCTCTGGAATACAAACCAGCCGATCTTGCAATTCTGATATTAAAGTTGTCTCACGACGAGACTCGCTACAACGCCATGCTGGAGTGGCGGAACCGCTATCAAGTGTCAAAAGTGGGGACAAGGAGAATCTATTGCGACCTCTGCACCAAACTTCGCACCACGAAGTTATACGAGGAGAAACTTTACGATGATTTCGAGGATTGGTTTGGCACACAGTCGCACTGCAGGAAGTATACAACGGACGGTGTGGTGCCTTCAACTTAGTACCGATTATTTGTCGGGGCACACTAAGTAAGAATAAAAATTATTTTAGATGCATCTCGCTTTAAAGAGGTGCAAAAATTTTAAACGTTATATAGTAACGGGAGCGCCAAACTTAGTACCGATTATTTGTCGGGGTACCTACACTAAGTAAGAATAGAAATTATTTTAGATGCATCTCGCTTTAAAGAGGTGCAAAAAATTTAAACGTTATAGGTAGTTACTGGAGCGTCCAGTAACTATAAACTTCCAACTAACCCCTAAGGGGCGATGAGAAAATTTGACAAACTTAGAACGAGTTCTCAAGAATTGTCACTTATGCTTTAATAAGAATTTTGTTCTTGCATGTGTAGCCCTTCAGCCAAACCTTAGGCCATGATACGATTTGCGCTTGTGCCATTTCACGAGCCTCTCAGTATATATAATATTGAATAATATTGAGTAATATTGAATACTATTGAATAATATTGAATAATATTGAATAATATTGAATAACATTGAATAATATTGAATATTATTGAATAATATTGAATACTGTTGAATATTATTGAATAATATTGAATACTATTGAATACTACTGAATAATATTGAATAATTTTGAATATTATTGAATAATATTGAATACTGTTGAATATTATTGAATAATATTGAACACTATTGAATACTACTGAATAATATTGAATAATTTTGAATATTATAGAATAATGTTGATTATTATTGAATAATATTATATTAATAAGGATAATATAATATATTATCCTCTAGCTCCTACGTATATCCTTGATTCGATCCAGACCCAGTGGATATATTTTACAGGTAAAATGCTTCATTCCCAAATTTCATTTTCAATTTGTGCAATGTGGAAATAAACTTTCAGTTCAGAGTGAAATATTTATTAATATAAAACTTCTGACTATATATAGCTTAACCCGTATATACGTATACACAATATATACATGTATCCTACGGGTTATTAGAAAACGTGTCCACCAAACAGTAGTATTTATATGTATTATTATGATATTATTTCTATGTTATCGCTTTTTTCGGTGCTGATATCCTAGGTGTTGCAAAACGAGTGTTGAACGAAATATATGCATTTTATTGAATTTAGCAACCAGGAATTTACTTATAAAAATATAACTCAGTACTCACTGCAGTGAGTGACAGAGAGCGCATTTTCTCNCTGAGCAGCATGCCGTGCGGCGCATACCTCAGCATGCTGAGCATGTAAAGGCTGAGCAGCATGCCGTGCGGCGCATACCTCAGCATGCTGAGCATGTAAAGGCTGAGCAGCATGCCGTGCGGTGCATACCTCAGCATGCTGAGCATGTAAAGGCTGAGCAGCATGCCGTGCGGTGCATACCTCAGCATGCTGAGCATGTACTGTCTCTTATACACATCTAGATGTGTATAAGAGACATAAACTATCCAGTTCCTACAAAAACCGTTCGCCGAGAGCTCAAAAACTCTGGATACCGCAGACAGGCTGTCATCAAGAAACATCTTCTCGAAACGTCCAATTAAAGGCAGAAGATGCGATGTCGAGACCACCAAACTTGGCCTTCAGTAGAGTGGAAGCTAGTAATATTGACAGAGAAGTCAATGAAATTTTGTTACTCCTGCGGTTAAAGGCGACCTAACATGCTGAAAATGTATAAATTAAGGAGCTTTCAACCTGTATATACCGTCTCTTCCTTATTATAGTCGAGGATCAGGTAGCCATATTTTATCGAGCTCCTTTGGCCCTATTATCATCTTGCGTTGTAAGATTTCAACATCGAAAGCCCGAATCTTCTTAGAGACCTTAATTATGCATACAACGTGCAAAACCCCAGTAGGCTGCTGCATCTTCTAAGACGATAATATTACGATCAACACAGTCCATAGCGATAGCTATTGATAAGAGAACTGGAACACATTCAACTAAGATTAAATACGCAAAATGGGACCGTAATCTCAAGATTTTAATACCTTTAATATATTGCGGTATCAAGTCGAGCGACAAGCCAAGAATCGCTACCATCCACCCTCTCGCCTCGAGCAGCTGGAGCAGGTTTCAATGGAGTTGTAGCTGAAAATTTCAGTGCAAGAAAGCTTTAGGATTCTATTGAAAGAATTTTTGAAGCCAAATGAGGTGCTCATCATAATAAATAAAATCTCTTCACATAAAACAAGGTTACAATTATTCCGTACAACAACTGAACTAAATGTGGCAGAACTGCAAACAATTAAACTGTCAAATACTCTGTGTCGCTTGCACATATATAAGCAATATACACTGTCCCGTAGCTAAGTCACTTAGCTGAAAAAGCGTTGTTTGGAGCACCGAGCTACGATGTGTTTTCCAATTTTGTGATAGCTTGAAAGATTGTAACAGGCCTATTTTAAGCGTATTATTGATCCCAAGCTCATGTTACTCGCTAGAGAAAATCAGGTTTCAAAGGTAGAGAACACTTTGAAGCTAGACACCATCACGGGGGCCAAAAACCATTTGAACAATAGAAAAATTGAAAAGCAGATCAATTGTTTTTTACATGAACTAAAGCGTACACTGAGATATTATTTTTCTGCCTCTAAATGTTGTATAATACATATATGAAAGGGCTAAACAAAGAAGATATTCAGACATTTGAAGAATTTCCAAAGAATGAGCCTCTTCAAGCATCAAAATGATTTTGAATGGCATATAATTATATATAATTAAGTTATTCTGGAACATTAAAATAATAGATTCATATTAAATGTATTTCTGCATTAAGAATGAGCCTCTTCAAGCATCAAAATGATTTTGCATGACATATAATTATATATAGTTAAGTTATTCTGGAACATTGAAATAATAAATTCATATTAAATGTATTTCTGCATTAAGAATGAGCCTCTCCAAGCATCAAAATGATTTTGCATGGCATATAATTATAGATAGTTAAGTTATACTGGAACATTAAAATAATAGATTCAATTTAATTGTATTTCTGCATTATCTTCTTGCAGTTAAGATTTATCAGTACACACGTGACGAACATACAACTTTAAATTCCCCGTAGCCAAACACGCGCGAAGTTTTTTCCTGAGGCGACATGGATGAAATTTTTGAGCTTCAACACAGCCATTAATTATTAGCGCATTTTCTCTTTTATGGAAAAAAATGCACTATATATTGTGCTCGCAATGTCCGTCTGTCCATCCGTCCGTCTGTCTGTCCGTCCGTGACTTCACGTTTTCGTCGACGAGAAAATGCGCTCTCTGCATGTCACTCACTGCAGTGAGTACTGAGTTATATTTTTTTACTTCTCCGCGTAATCGAAGTTCTCGTTCAGTAGCAACGTTTATTGAAAGTATACAGAGGTAAAGAAACAACATGTAATTTATTTGCTAATATATAAATGCCGACAGGTAAAATATTTAATTAATAATGGATGTTTCAACTAGCAGTGAGCTAACCATTACCTTGCTGGACGAAGAAAGGATTTTCCTTTGATTGAATTGTTAGCCTGAATTCTCAATGCGTCATAAAAATTACTCCACATGCGGACAAACGGACAAATTTATCGATTACGCTTAAAGTATTCGTTAATGAAGGTCCACTTACAAGAAGCGGACTCATCCTCCTACACAAAAACTGACACGTCGAACAACTTAAACGCAGTTTTTACCCTGATAATATTACCCTGAGTTTTTTTACCCTGAGAATATTACAGTGGATATACAGTACAGAATATTACCCTGAGAGTTTTTACCCTGAGAATATTACAGTGGATTACTCCATATATGAGCGGGTTAAGCCTATAGCAAAACATGGCCAATGTTATACGAAAAAATGTGTGTCTGCGCTTCAATATCAGCGCTTAGTAAAATCGACTTCGGGTTTTGACTAACGAACACTATAATTATTTTATAAGCAATGCCAGACATCTTCAGGTCAGATTAATTACCGATATAGCTATCGGGTTCCAGCGTCCATCAGCAACGCGTTGCCCGGAACTTACTCGTCTCTACGTGCAGCGTTCGCGTCACCAAAAAAGGTTTAAAATATCCGGGCTCTGTCTGGACCACGTAAAAACTGGACGTTCCTAAGCACGTGTGAATAATTCGCACATAAAATAATTACAAACAAAGCTACTTAAGTTTGTCTTTAACACAAAGTTTTTGTCTTTGTAAGACAAAACTAGCTTTGTATAAGTAACATAACAGGGGAAGATTCTTGAAAATAAAAACAAATTCAGTCATTTTATCCAATGAAACTGAGAAGTCCGATTAAATTTTGAACTGGCTTGACTTCGCCGACAAAATGTACAGCTTTGATTCACTAGTTGCAAAAAAAACATATTACTCGCGTAATTATTTGGGGCGGGCGGCATTCTGCTGCAGAACATCGCGCCAAAAAACCGGCGCTTGAAACGCAAGGCAAGAGGCGCATCCTGAGGGCGAGGCTCGTCCCTGAACAGCGCGTAGCCTTGGCCGTGGCAATGAAGGATCAAAGGATCGAGGACACGTGGCGGGGGAGTGTGGGGGTGTAGGATATGATGGGGGTGTAGGAGATGACAGGCGTGTAGGAGATGACAGGCGTGTGGGTCAAGTCGGNAGGATATGACAGGCGTGTAGGAGATGACCGGCGTGTAGGAGATGACAGGCGTGTGGGTCAAGTCGGTTATGCAAGAAGAGAAACGACAGTTGTATGTACTGATAACCAATAATGTTGACAACGTTTGAGAACTAATTTTGATTTCTGATCAGCCTACAGCAAAAGAATTTATTACGAAACGTTAAGAACACATATATAATCTCTTTGCTATCTATGACGATATACTTAAACTGGTCGTATATGACCGAGTAGTGAGCATTCCCAAGCACACAGCTGGTGTCGATTTAAAAAATCAGAAGCCGCAAGAATTTCGATGCCCTTCTGCCCGTAAAGGTTAGGACAGCGATTACAACGCGAAAAAAAATGTAAAATTACTTAATTGAAACACTTGCTCGCCCCAGGCCTTGTTTCTGCACGGCAGGCAACTTGCACGTCAATGCTGCGATCCTCTGCTGGCTGTGGGCGCCAAAGTTACCGGTAATTCGGGCAAAGTTCCACTAGTCAGAAAAAGGAGAAAAATTGCATGGAAAATAGTACGTAACTCTCAGTGTATGCATTAATTTGATCCTCAGGCACGGTACTTATGAACTCTGAAGTATAGCTAATATTTGCGTCCTCATTATTCGTAGATGATGTTTTCTCTACAATGAATCAATTTTACAGTAAAAATGATGCGTATATACGTTAAACCATTTCAGCTACACACGGCCTGTCCGTATTGAATAGAAAACCTGAAACTGTGGTCCTTTTCTTCATAACTAAGCTGATATTTATAAATACTGCATGTTAAGTAACACAGCTGCATCGATCCCCAATATATGAAACATCATTACTAGGATTGTATGGCATGATCTGGGCACACAATAATTTATTATTTGTTCATGTCGTTGTAATAGTATTTTATGTTCACGTAATGTGCATTAATAAAAATAATGATTCCCCCCAGCGTTATAATTTGACGCTAGGCCTTAGGGCATATATTACCCAAACAATTTTCACGTCAGATTTTAAATCTCAAATTTATTTCCATCCATAAGCTCAGTAAAGCAAATTAATATCTTAGGAACTATAAGTTAGAACCCACAAAGACATACCTAGTTAACCGCTAGATTTCGAATGTGGCAACAGCAAGATAAAAGAAAACAATAAATGAACTTTCGTGTTCTCATGACGAATGAAAAACTGAACAACGATAACAAGCGTTCTGTTAACTGTGGGTTTGGACGCTTAGGAACATAATTGTAGAAAAAAACAACGCTTGCAAAAAGAGAAGAAGATCCATGCAGCGGGTGGCCTTGGGCAACAGGTCCATGCGAGGCGAGAGGGAAGGACTACGAACGATCGCCGCAGTAGCACCGAACTGATACCGATTCGACACTTCAGCGAACTCGCCTGCGAGCTCGAATGCAAAACCTAACTTCATTTTCAACTCTGGCAGTCATAACTCCTTCAATTATGAACAGATTTTATTCAAATTTGAAATATAAGTAGATAATATCAGTAGTTTGGGGGTTTTCGAGCTCGCAGGCGAGTTCGCAGGCGAGTTCGCTGAAGTGTCGAATCGGTCGAACTGATCAGAAATTCAAGCTTGTCATGTCAACTAAAGTTACTAAGCATGTTTTGAAAAGTTATTCTAATGCAAGCCTGAGAGCGATAATTATTCAAATAATCTACCCTCCGGTATAATTGAGTAATAAACTTTTTTTTTAATAATTAAAAAAATTTTCGCTCGAAGATTTAAAAACAGTACGTGATTTAAGATTGAGATTAAATTTTCGAGAAGACTAATACATGCAAAGATAAACATATCAAAACACCAATACAAGACGAAAAAAAATGCAGTACTTAGTTATCTGTGAGCTATAAATTTCATCCTGGCCGATGTTTGAATATAGAAACACGTAGAAGCAACACTTATCATATCTACCGTTATGACTAGTCATATTGGAACGCATGTTAATAAAACAAATGTATAATAGGACTGATCTCATCGTTCACCCATGACAATTCTTCCCACTTCGTGTCACCGACACTTGGAGCAGACTTCGTGCTGAAGTTGTCGAGGCCTCGAGAATGAACACATTCAAAAACAGTGCAGATATTGCCAGTCATTGCCGACACTGTCAAGCAAAATAACAATAATCGATGAGAGGCCATGTTTTGCCTAATCTTCTATACTAACACTACGATTATATACAATAATATACTAAATTTGTGGTACAATACAATATAATGTTATACTAAACAATACTATGTTATACTTTAGTAACTTTACTATAAGCAAGCTACCCCACAACCAAGTGGCTTACCGGCTCGATCATGCTGAACCTCCGATCGAAGTCATGTTATTTGGTCGAAAAAAAAAATACGTTTACCGGCGACTGTCGTTAGCTGGTGGCATGATAGAATGGCAGTATTAAAGTAAATCTATTTTTAATAGTACTGATACAGTCAAAGGTGGGCAGTAGCGCGCTACATGTAGCGGTAGCGGCGCTACATTTAAGCAATTGTAGCGGTAGCGCCCGCTACAAATTTTAGTAGCGATACGAGGTTTTGCCGCTACATTTATAAATAAAACCTTTAGATTTTACTCAATATTATTAAATATTATTTAAAAACCAGCATGATACATACATAATATAAATTACAAAATAAAAGTGTACGAAAGATTTCGGTGTAATGTTGTCAACCTCAGCCTGTTACTAGTGTCAACATGTTAGTTGTTATTGATACTAATACATGCAACATTTCAACGATTTCTGTAAATTTTACCGTCACTTCAGAGCAGCGTTCCGACAGCTCCCGTCGTTCGTGTCCAGTATGCGTACCCAGGCTTCATGCAGGCGACATATTTTAACTTCAGAAGATCTTTATTCTGTTCAGGCACATTTTCGAACGAATTTCTAGGTTCTATATCGTATACAGCATTCTTCAGCCGGATACGAATCAGCATTTCTAATTTGAGGGAAAACGTTGTGCCATTGTCTTGGCCATTCAATTCTTGTTAGATGATGAAATAATGTCCCGTATTAATAGAACTTGAATAATAAGAAAATTCAATAAGAATTTTCTTATAAGAATAAGAAATTCAATAAGAATTTTAGAAAATAAGAATTTATTTTATGAATAATAAGAAAATAAGAAAATAACACTTCACTTCAAATATAAGTTTGTTTGAAGATTTTAAATCTAAAAATTGTCGAAGTGAGAGTTACTGATCTAAACCGTTTTCTATGATAGATTTTCTTCAGTAAGAAAACTTATATTTTCTTTATTGAATACAGCAGTAACTAAGCTATTTATATTGAATCGTTGAACATCAACAGTTCGACTATTCAACGACTATCACATCCATGGTTGAACCATGTTCAACCATGATCACATCACTTTCAGCACAAGAAACACAATGTTTGGTGTTCAAAGAACATAAAAAAAACTGAAAACTTGTCCATGCAACTCTAAACTAAGACTCAACAGTTAACTGAGCTATGTTCAGACTTGAACTTGTTTCGATTATAATTCGATATTGACTATGTTTGCAGAGTTCACAAGCACTCGACATACTACCACTACAGGAAGTGAATATCCTCTTACAACTACACTGATGGCACAAGCTCGCACAGCCTATGTAGTTATAAGGAGTGCTGATCTACTGTCGCTGCAGCACAATTGATTCATTAAAGTATCATAAACTTCCATTTTGTATTTAATATATTTTTACAGGTTTAAAGTAAGTTCATAAAAGTAACAGAAAATTTATACTATTACTAAACACACAAATAAGAAGAACCTTTTGAAGGTGAAAAATATTGTTTTAGGCCCAAACGTAACGTAAACGGTAGCGATTAATTATCACTTCAGAAAATAAAAATTTAAGTTGACATTACGAAGAAACCAACCCACACCGTCCACCATGCATGCTACGCTATGTGATGAGGTAATAGAGAAGTAAGTCCAATAAAAGTCTTTCCTCCAGACTTTTGTAGCATACACAAAGTTCCAGGTTTTCCCACCAGATTATCTTAATTATTGCTGGTGTTCAGGAAACAAAAACAATAATGAGGTAGGGTTTTTAGAAGTAATTTTACACAGCCGAAAGTTATTTCAACGAACTTGAAGAAACCATTGATTATACCGCAGAGAAGAGTCTACTGAAGCCGCTATACAACGAGTAGCGTAAGCGAAGTGCAGGGAGTGACAACAATAATTGTTAGTCAACAAATAATGAAAAGACTTCCTGGACTCACGTAAAAAGATGGTTTAGTTTTCTTCTCCATCTCAAAGTTGAGAGCTTGAAGGTCGAGGCTGGTGTAAGAAGTGCCGAGCAGAGCAGTCTGAGAGATGCGTCCCATAGCTGTCCATTAATTCTACACACAACAGTTTTTATGTTTGTTCTTAATGTGAGACAAACTTCGGGGCAATAAGGTTACCAGTTCTGATATTATTTTTCAAATATATTTTTGGTCTTAAACTATTGCTAAGATAAATATACGTCTATATTTCTCCTTAACAAAATATCCGTCCCTTGATCACATATAACAATTTTTGTTCACTGGTACACCTGGAGGCAGAAAAGATCACAGTTTCAATTCTAAATTATGGATCACACAATCAATGAACTGGCGAAAATGATTACGAAAAGGATTGGGGAGCGTTGAAATACATGTCCTATCATCAGAGGTGGGCAGTAGCGCGCTAAATGTAGCGGTAGCGGCGCTACATTTAAAGCAATATAGCGGTAGCGCCCGCTACATTTAGAACATGTAGCGGTAGCGGTAGCGGCTGCTACATTTCAAAGTAGCGCTGCCCAGCTCTGCCTATCAAGCAGACAGAAGTGTGCAGAGATTACGATGAAAAAAATACACGGATGAATCTGCCCCCACTTTCCTAGAGTGGTGTATATAGTAGCGAAAATAAGATTACCGAGCTCGTTATTCTCAACGCCAAAATAAAGCAAATAGGCTTGAATGGAGATGAAAAGAGCCATTTGATGGCTCACAAGAGCCAAATAACGCAGACTTTGTATAGCACAGAAGGCGAGTGGTCGGCTTTAATGTTTCCTCTGAACAAGTTTTTTTTTTCCAAGAAACAAGATTCAGGAGACAAGCAACAGGCTCAAGCTGAAGAGACTGACGGTTCATTGGAATCAAGATCATTTATTTCGATAAAAATAGAGAGTAACCGATACAATTAAATGTTTTTCAGGCTTAAAACATTATTCCAAAGGTTGACGCTAACTATGACTAAAAAAAGCTTGATTATAAGTGAAGTTTTTCCACTCACGAAATTAATTAAACGAAATGAAAACTTTTTTCGGAATAAACATTTTATGACACATTTTTTTGTAATTAGCGTTATAATTCCTGATTCAACGTTCGACTTTATCATTAACTAAGTCAACAGCTGGACGAGCAACACCACGTGCAGTTATTCGCTGCATTAGGATTCAAGACAGGGAAGTTTCGTCAGAGGACTCGCACGATTCAATAACAAACAAGCGAAAACCCAAAACTCAAACACGTCTTAAACTCAAACTGAAATTGTGTACAGAATGCAATGTAGCAGTCATAGAGCTTCTTCAATAATCTTCCGGCATCAGTGTACTCACAAAGTCCAGTTATTATTTACCTAAACACGAGCCCATGTATGTCATGGTGAGGAACTCTTCACGTCGCCGATGTAATTCTATTTTACATCACAACATCCGTCGTGGGCCGTAAAAATAAGCATTTAATATAATTTCATCACTCGTGTGCTTTAGGATTACAAACTTTAGAAATTTTAATATTTGTGATTCGAATTTTTCCATATTTACCCATTCTAAAGGTTTTTAAAAGGCATCGGGTATAACTGAAAAAGTTGTGCACATGTACTGCAGTAGGAAGGTGTCCATGTTTGCTAAAGTAATAAGTTTGTAACTTGGTCAGGCTCGAAGGACAGCCATGTGAGTCATGCAGCACCGGTGGGAATTATTCATAAGTTGCGAGGCTCTGCTACGGCATTCCGAGAACTTGGTTTACAGCTCAATTAAGGACACCGATAGCAGAAGAGAAATGTCATCCTTCGAGCCTGACCAAGTTACAAATTTATTACTTTAGCAAACATGTACATCTTTCTATTACAGTATAAGTGCACAACTTTTTCAGTTATATGCGATGACTTTTAAAAACCTTTAGAATGGGTAAATATGCAAAAATTCTAATTACAAATATTGAAATTGTATAGTTTGCAGTCCTAATACACACGAGTGATGAGATTATATTAAATGCTTATTCTTACGCGAAATTCTAAACAACCTCTAATTTTGTACTAATTCTGTCATATTCTGTATTAAAGGGTAGCACTCGGTAATAAATGTCGTCACAGGGATTATGCATCCTGGCAAAGCAAGAGTTATCCATCTAGTGGACACATGTATTAATTTATGACCATAATATATTATTTAATACGCAGGAAATCAAGAGATTGCGATAACAGCCTTGATCCCGTGCCCCCATGGCCTCATTGCAACTGAAATTGCGATAGATTATCCTGCGTTCATTGTTGCAGTAAAAATATTTCTTACTCACTTTTACGCTTTCACGGACTTTCATAAGACAGCATTTCCTTTCTTTCACAGGCGAACGGGCAATAATAAACCACTATATTCTGTTCATCTTGACAGGGGATGAAATAATATGGTTCGTGCCCATTCCTCCACCTGCATTCGACACCCGAACTGCTTTCAATGCTTATCAACAACGCATTTTTATTTGCATGACGAACTGTGGATAAAATCCTTTAATCGATTTCTTTCATCATCATCAAAAATGAGGATAGAACAGTATAGGTAAAAACCGTTAGCACCCATACCGCTACCGCATTCTATATAAGAACTATTTCCCATCCAATTCAACAAAAACAGTAGCATTGGAACGACGAAACAGAGTTCGATCTATGTAAATTTTCATTCGCATTAAAAATGATATTAAATTTGCACATATTTCTTCTTTGGTGTGTTGAAAAAAAAAATCATGATGTTACAAAGCTCTCATATACGATCATCATTCGACAGAATTAAAATTTCCAAATGAAAGTAAAATTCTACATTTTATTAAGAAACCGATTCCAAGACTGCGTTTCGTACAACCTTATTTAAATGATTACAGTTCTGTCCAGCTGAGCCGCACAACTGAGGGGTTATGTTAAAATTTAGCTTCTATTCTACAGAACTGCAGGCTTGAAGAGAACTGAAGAAGGCATTACAAACTCTCTGGAAATTCTGCGAACCGCTCGCGATTGTTTTCGCCTTCGACACACAAGACGTGCAATGTAGCGCCGGAGCCCTATAGGCGCCGCGTGCTGTTCTTGTTTTACACCGCCACACCGCCTCACACTGGCACTCTCCAGCCAGCGCCGTATGCAAGGCTGCTAGTGTGACACTAAAATCGATATCGGGCATCGTCTTCGAACTGCAAGCGCGTGTAGTTCAGAGTGAGCAATGCGCGGGACGTGATTTATCACTCCCTTGCTGGTATCGTCTCTAGTCACACTGGCACTCTCTAGCCAGCGCCGCGCATGCAAGGCTGCTAGTGTGACACTAAAATCGATATCGGGCATCTTCTTCGAACTGCAAGCGCGTGTAGTTCAGAGTGAGCAATGCGCGGGACGTGATTTATCACTCCCTAGCTGGTATCGTCTCTAGTCACACTAGCACTCTCCAGCTAGCCATCGCCGCATGCAAGGCTGCTAGTGTGACACTAAAATCGATATCGGGCATCGTCTTCGAACTGCAAGCGCGTGTAGTTCAGAGTGAGCAATGTGCTGGAGATGATTTATCACTCCCTTGCTGGTATCGTCTCTAGTCACACTGGCTCTCTCCAGCCAGCGCCACATGCAAGGCTGCTAGTGTGACACTAAAATCGATATCGGGCATCTTCTTCGAACTGCAAGCGCGTGTAGTTCAGAGTGAGCAATGTGCTGGAGATGATTTATCACTCCCTTGCTGGTATCGTCTCTAGTCACACTGGCACTCTCCAGCTAGCCAGCGCCGCGTGCAAGGCTGCTAGTGTGACACATAAATCGATATCGGGCATCGTCTTCAAACTGCAAGCGCGTGTAGTTCAGAGCGTGCAATGTGCTGGACGTGATTTATCACTCCCTAGCTGGTATCGTCTCTAGTCACACTGGCACTCTCCAGCTAGCCATCGCCGCATATGCAAGGCTGCTAGTGTGACACAAAGATCGATATCGAGCATCTTCTTCAAACTGCAAGCGCGTGTAGTTCAGAGTGTGCAATGCGCGGGACGTGATTTATCGCTCCCTAGCTGGTATCGTCTATCGTCCCCTAGCTTTTCGGTAGTAAACTCAATTTTATGCATATTTTTTCTGAGCTTCAGAAGCTCATTCCATGTAGATTTTATCTCAGAAGCAGATTCGATACAGATTTATTTTTGAGCTTTGTTCTCTCACAACATACAGACTTACTTTTTTAGCTTCAGAAGCTCATATATTTCTTGAGATAAAAAATTTAAATAGTAATCATGTTTCAACTATATTATTCTAGAATCTAGACTATTATAGTTCATCGATTTAATCGATGAACTATAGTTTTACTCTATAGTTAGATCGATGAACTATACTCTATAGTTATAGAGTATAGTTCATCGATTTAATCATAGTCCTGTACCTAGTCATCAATGCATCAGCATGAACGCTTCTTCGAGCAATCATGGTCATTAAGGTTTCCATGATAAACGTCGATGATGGTAAATATCCAGAATAATTTCTTGGCTTCACATAGTCACGCCCACGGTAACGGAGCTAAAGCTATTAGTTCACACAAAGAAATCTATATTGCCTCAAAAAGATGGGGAAAAAGTTTGCAGAAATTAGAGCGGACGACGTGAACAGTTTTCTCGAGAGTCTGCCGGACTCCATCACAGCGATCTATTGTTCGCTGCTACCGTATACAGATTACAGACATCGCGTTCTCATCTTCCTTGTAGATCATGCACACATTCTAAAACATTAGAAGCTATTCAAAATCATATGCGCTACTGACGATATAAAATCACAAAATCATATGCGCTACTGACGGTAAATTACGTAATTCATCATTGGATTCATTGCATAAGCTGTTGGAAAGGAAAATTTTCTGCGTGGAAAAGCCACTAAGAGAAAGCCAGGCCGGGCTCAGTGCGCTAACGCCAATTATATACCACAGGCGATAACTGACGTGCGTCATGAAACGCGTTATACACGGTTCGTTTTTTACATGATGAAACTATTATCAAGTAAATTCATTTCTATGGGTGGTTATAACACTCGAGTCATGCCAATCATTAACCCGCAATTCTGATCGTTCCATGCCAGATTCGGCAGACTAAAATTATTTACAAATTAAAAAATATTCTAAACTAAACATTGAAATGCAGGACGGTGAAGGGGAGTCATTGAATTAAAATCAATCCCACCGATGTGGACGCAAGTAGCAAAGAACATTTTAAAATAACAAAAAAAAGGTAGCCATGAGCTTCGAAACAGATCCATGATCTATGTTGTTTCACGGAGATCAAGGACCCCTATCAATGAATGCATACATTATGATTGCTGCCTCATGCGCGAAAACGTGTTTCGGAAGCAACTTGCCGTACAACTGCAGGATAAATATACGCAAGTACAAGTACATTTTGGAAGTACATACGCAAGTACATTTTCGATTACAAATCCGCATTATTTACTAAAGAGACAGCATAACAAATGCAGTAAATTTAAGCGAACTAAATAGAATAAATAGTTACATATTTAGTTTGTTTTATTAATTGTATCTATGAAATATGAATATTTAATAGTATATTTGAAATTATATTATATATTATAGCCGTTTTATGTGAAATAGTGAAATCGTTAAAACTTTGCTGTACCTTCCTCGTCGAACCTAAAGCGGAGTTGTACAACGGAGTGAACGGATATCGCATATTATTCCGGTTGTGAATAGTTAATGCGGGTCACATTTGCACTAGATCATCAAAAAGCATTGTCTATTACCCTCGCAGCATACATGTTGCCCACTAAGATATTGTGCACTGCAGGCAAGGTTTAAGACATAGTAAATTATTCCGGCCACGCACGCTGCGTCATAAGAGGTGTGCTAGTGACACCAAACACATGAATAAAAAATATGAGGCGATAGGTCAGGACTTGGAGGTGCCAGATGTTACTATTCGCAGATAACTGGAATTAATTAAAACGAATTGAAGTCGATTAGTCAAAAAATATAACTCAGTATACTCACTGCAGTGAGTGACAGAGAGCGCATTTTCTCGTCGGCGAAAACTTGAGGTCACGGACGGACAGACAGACATGGCGAGCAAAAAAGTGCATTTTTTCCATAAATGAGAAAATGCACTAAAAACGGTTCTAAATGGCAAAGAAACAAATAATGGAGACTGAAATGACTAAAGAAAATATATCAAATAAGTTACGGACTACATCTGCATGATGGCGGCCGGTCATTCGACAGAAGGAGTGCCAACTGCCTACTCATGGTTGAACTAATACACAGTTCAACCATGTGCCTACTGGCGAAAACTACAGATATCTGCTGTTTTCCATGTGTTTACTGACGCACTCACAGCCACATGTACTTCATTTCTTGGTTTTACTTTCAAGAGATTATAATTATTTTACGAGGAATTAGAGCTCAGTCAGAAGTATCAATGTGACTGCTTAATTTTAGGTTCGCACTCATGAATGTAACGACTTTTCAAATTGAATTACCCCCAAAAAAAAGTATAACGGTCCATTATTTAATCGATAAGACGCAATTTTCACAGCACATAATACTGATATTATTTCAAAATACAGTTCCGTATAGCCTCAACATTGACCTAGGGCTGAGTTTGTCTTTAAAGTTGCGTTCTTTCGATAATTTAAACTTCTCTAGCTTAGCGGCCATATAAACCGCGGAAACATTTTATCTCCATGTTTCAGTTCCGATATCGATAAGCGCGAACAGGATAACTAATATGGAGTCCTGACATCAACTAATATGTGCATGGGGTGAAGGCCTGAATGTTAGTTTTTTTTCTTGCCCCAGGAAGACTTGTCACATATAGGGAGCCATGTAAGCTCATACTCGACGCATTCACCCTATTCCTGACAATGTTATTCGTACCTAAATTATGGGATATTCCCCGCATTCGATGTTACAAGCGAATGAAATGGTACAGGATCCCAACAAACATTTATGGTCGACGGCTCACTCGTTTCCTGGTATCGGTCGACACATCGCGAGGTGGTAACCATCCTCCGCCCTGTAAAGCGGATCATACGCCCTCTCAATTACCATGCAATTCCTACCAAGATTGTTGAATTTTCGTTGGCCTTGAAGGGTTAATCTCTATCCAGTGACCTGCGTAGGTTGAGAGAAACTCGACAAGATGCCATGTGTGGTTCGAGCCTCGGGCGGCATGAGCAATTTAGTGCATTGAACGTGTCTATGTTATGCAAAACATTTAATATATTCTGCTTCCCTCTTCACTCATATTATTTACATCGAATACTCAGACACGTACGTCAATGTGTTTATAATAGATCGCATTTTGTTCGAACACTCGAAAACTTTACGAAACTTGCTCGCTTCAAATCGTACTCCTTGAGTACGCTCGAATATAACAATCGTCCAACAAATAGATTATGTCAAGAAAAATCAAAAATCGTTAGTGTTGCGTTGAATAATTAACGTAACAATAATTCGGGTCTGTAAAATCAAAATGACCTCAGTCATCAAATTTATAATCGTCAATACATCCGAGTATGAACGCGTTTAAGAACAGACTAGATAAAGTTATGGAAAAATATATGTTCTGACTTGAAATGCCTAGCACCATATCGAACCAGGAGGAAGTCTAGTAGTAGCTATTTCAAACTATCGTCAGTCATGAAAAGATCCGGTCAAATGACACAATTTTAGATCTTCTGTGAACAAGGCACGAAAAGGAAAAGAATCGGCGACAGGCCACATCAGGCCTACTCTTCAGCGCCTACATCACTATGTTATTACGTGTTATGTGAAATAAATACCATTTGTATTCAGTCAATGCTGAAAACCTCACTAGACGACTTGAGAGAAACAGATGATCGAACGCACATCCCTATTGTAAAAGGAACATCTGCAGACATCACTTAATTGCAGGGTCAAGGAAACTGCAAACACGCTAGTCCTGGAACGAGCAACTCTCTGGAACTGGACGACAGCGCTCGGGGGAATCACCTGTCCAGCGTGGCTGCAGCTGATGAGGTCTCGGCCAACATGCAGTGACGTAGGTACGCTAGTCGATAGTGCACCGCGAACGTTCGTTTCCTCAACTTTCACACGATAAAAAACTCTAGAATTACTATGATGCTCTCTTTTCTAGAATAATAAAAAGTAATTTTGGTAAATGCGTTTGATTCACAGGTCATGTTTAAAAGAATACTTCGCATGGTTTCGTTCGGTACAGAATGAAAATTCACTATTTCTAACGATGAACCTAAGACCGAATTTGATCTCAGTCTGTAGTCAACATGTGCAATGGAACGGTTAAATTTAAAATAATAGCTGTAATGTATGATAACGATATATAAAGGTTATTTCGTCGAAACACCGAACATTTTGCGTATATAACTTGAATATTGATTGTGCAGGCACCTTTGTCTGCCAGCTCTAATCGTCAAAATCTGCGATCTAATTTAGTTGAACGGCAATGCAGCGGATCAATGATAGTGAGTTTTTATTGAATAAAAAAATTGAGGTCACAGCCAGTGACAAAAAATCATTGGAAACTTTCATCTACATTAATTTCACAAGCATATTTTCGGTTATTAAATTGAAATAATTGGTTCATTATTTTCTAATTTCAAAGTATTACAGAGAACTAGCAATTAACTAAATCGTACAAAATAATAACTTTAAAGAGAGATTTGAGGACATACATAATGTCTGAAGCAATATCTTTGAAATCAACGTTCGACTTTCTTGTGATGTCGGCAGTCGTTTATAAAATAGTTTACATAATTTCAGCGTAACACCTAACCTATGTATATGTCATTTGCAAAACCGGAGAGCGATACTTAGACGGCTTGCCAACCGTGCTCTATGTTCAGTCATGATTGATGTTATCGAAAGTTTCAAGACTATCAAAATTGCGAATTTTACGGCTGACATTAACAGGCATAACAGCTTCAGCCTGAGTGGTGATTGGATGAGTGGCTAATGATATTGCTACTGATTGCGATTATTTGAAGCTAGCCCGATCGTTATACCTTATCCAAAATATCTTATCCAAAATACCTTATCCAAAAATACCAAATACCTTATCCGTTATACCTTATCCAAAATAACCAACCAATTGGAAGTGACGGTCATCGTATAAGTAGAGATAATCGTAAACCTATTATGCTATTAAGCTGTGTGTCCATACTAATCAGTTCACAACGATGCTGAAACCATACCGTAGCCCACAACTATCAAGTAGTTCAAAAGATTTCCCAGATCAAGAGACGAGTATCTTGTGTTTTCTCATTGAAAGAGATACAACAGGGGGAAAAAATACCACAACAAAATCAAATTTTAAATTTTCTTCGTTTTGTAACCGGAGATTATTTGTGAGTGGATCTTGCAGTAGCCGTATGACTCGGATAATGACTGTCTCGCAGCGCCGGTACTGTTGCGCATCGCCAGACGAAATCATTGCTGCGACGTGACTAACTTGAGCAGCAGCATGCAGCCATGCCACAGCAGCGCGCGGAGAAAGAGGAACCTACACGACTCGAGTCCGTTAACGACTAGTATCGAACCTCTGAACATCATAAGATGGAAACTTATAATCAATAATTTGGCAACTTTTATAAGTTTTGTAACGATGGTAGGTTGGGATTCTCCGATACAAAGGGCTTTAACGACTAGTTTCGAACCTGAACNTTTCCTCGTAACCTCTACCCTATTCCTTCAGTGGCTCTGCCTTGTTTTCCTGTTTTAAATTATTAAATCAATCAATAACTATGCATTGTAACGAAACAATATGCACATGATGAGTCAGATGCCTATGAAACGCGTACCCTAATAGTCTAATACTCGTCAGTTTTTCAACATTCTGTCTACATTGACACTTGGCTGTTGGCACTGGGGAAGTTAGGCCATAGTGGCAAACCAGAGATTTTTTAGAATCAGTTCATTTTAAATTTTCTATTATTTATGTATGATCTACTACTTTAAATATTATCTACTCGATATTTCAATCAATTTCTCATGTATGATAATGCTGGTTTTCAAAATACTTATTAGTCTTCTTATAAGACTCAATAAATAAACTTGAAGAAAGACAACAAAAAATGTTTACCTTTGCCACTATTGGGGTCACAGATAACTAAATTTTCTCTAACTATTCAAATTTAATTACAAATATTCAGGAATCAGTACCTATTCACTTTGTTTTTAGTTGACGAGATGTCACAGAATTCCTTGACTGTTGACATGAACTTAGGGCACAAGACCACTAATTAGTACCTACTAGGGAGTTCCTAGAAAATTGCAGACGCAGTCGAATAATGCTGGTGCTGGCCTTATCATTGAGTCTATACTTATGGTACCTTCTTCATAATTTATTTAACGTGAACCTAATACATTTTCAATACACAACAAGGCCAGTATTTTCTTCACATCTTTCTACACACAACAAAACCAATCATTTCTTCATTATTTTTCAACATAAAATAAACCCAGTATCTTTTTCGCCATCTTTCACTACACAAATAAAGCATTAGCTATCATTTTCCGTACACAACCCAGTGGTTTCGACGCTTGGTCATCATTTACCCACGCCCATAGTAAACGTAATTTAAGCACATAAATCATCGTTCATTCAACAACCAACAGCCATTCAATTCATCATATCGTAACCGTAAATTCACTAATTGTCGCAAAGTTTGATATTATTTGTTCTTCGCAGGTCACCAGCAGTCAGAGGCAAAATTATTTTTAATAAAGCTCCTTATTTGACCACTAACAAAAAAAAATGGCCTTCTTGAATGAGGCTGAATCGAAATTATTATTCAACAGCAAGCCGCACATAAAGCAACATTTTTTGGTTATAAATGGTATCAAGTACTATCGTTTTTCTTTTAGGGGACGAACACGTACGGTACTCTCCTGCAACCTGCATTAGCCGTTAGTAGCTCAGCATGACTGCATGACTTGAAATCGTCTCCTAGTAACGTGGTCTCTCACTCGCGATGCACTATTTTTCTTAAACAAACACGGAAAATCTAACAATTTTAGCATTCTTCATACTACGCTGTCTTTTTCTAACAAATTTATTCAAACAACGAGATCGCAAACTTGATATATTTATTGAACATGCTGGAGTCAGTGCGTATTCAAGAGAGGATCGCCGGGAGCGTTCGCACCAACCACCACCCATCGTTAAGCCGCAGCTGAGACTAGGGCATCTGTCAGACTGTCAGTCTGTCACTGTGAACTGCCTGTGACTCAGAGTCAGAGGCAGCGAGAGCCTCAGAGTCAGAGGTTGTGATTACCTAAGTCAGTGTTGCCCTCAAGACGACGCTGGCAAATTAAATAGCAGGCTAACTTGAATAGAGAAGCATTGTACTTTACCCAATTAAAGATGGATAATAAATCAAACTCTCGATAAGACATTATTACAGGACTAATTTAATAAATGTGGTCGAATGTGCCACAAGTTTATTAAGGGGGGGGGTCTACCCTGAAGATCTTAAATTTGGCTTTTTCGGTTTTATACTCACCTTTAAAGCCGACATTCTGACCTATCCAACGGGACCAAAATAATCTCTGTACGTTGATTTATGCGTTCACGACAGATCCCGCAAGGGTGGGGGGTGGTGGAGTTCTTTAACATTTAAGATACGGGTAAATTAGCTGCCGAGCATTTAAATAGAGTGTCTACTTGAGCTGCACTTCAGTTACCCGCCTGGCGTCGTATGGGGTGGTGTGCATGCAGTCGTTCTCACCATCCTTGACTGGAATCAAGCTCCAGTAACGTTTCGTTTTATATCCTTGCTACATTGAGTGCCTATTCCAAGGCGCGCGGGACTTTGTCGGGCTCTACTAAAAAGTTAAGTTATAGGACATGATTAAGTTATAGGACACGTGCACAGTATTTTCGGTCCGGTCATTGAGCGTTCGAAAACCAGCTTGATTATGCAAGTCATCGAAGCAAATTAACTTTACGGTTCTTACCTTTAATCCGGAGCCGTAGCTAGGATCAGGATTGTATTCTCCTCGCCCCGAAATCAGAGGAATTTTTACAGACATCTCGACTTTATTGTGCGCTGATAAGATAGCAGTATACAAAATTTATATGTATCACCATAAAATTGTCATTTCTTAGTACTATTAGGCTTCTATGTTAATGTCAGCTTCTACTCTTCATTGTCACTGACTTTTTGTCCACTGCTGCTTGTGTTGTATATAAACAGTTCCAAGGAAGAGTCTTCCTAGCAACAAAGTTACGAAAACATGTATGCCTATGCACATCAAATCGTCATGTTATTTAGAACAGTTGCGTTTAGTTTCACAGCTGTTAATTTTTTAGAGCATGGACTGAAGATTTATTTAATAATAGAAGCCATTTTCTCGAGTAATTCAAGTAATCGGAATAACCCTTTCAATTGAGAAAGAACAGATAGCTGTACAAACACTCATACAATCCGTTAATACGTTATCTCAATTGAAGTCTTAGAAACAAACCGAGCCCTCTTTTTTCAACAAGCATAATTTTTATCACATCATTTACAAATGACACCCGGACATATTGGTGAACTTATTCCTGTTGCGACCGTCACAGGACTGGATGAGGCATGCTCCTTCTACGTTAAGCGAATGCACGTCGTATCTATCGCGTTATCAGACACTAGAGAGACAGTAGTTGAGTGATAGATTACCTCTTTTAAAACAAAGAAGATTTCTAGCAATTCTATATCATATTACCGTCATATCTTTATTAAGACGCAGAATCTTGACAAAATATGATCTTCTCACACGTTTGTATGGTATAAATACCTCATGAGTTTGAAATAGAGCTGCATACTGCATAGCATTATTAGCATAGTATCTTCGGCGTTGAGAGACGTTGAAGAGAGGGGCCTGGAGCCGATAACGTTAGGACAAATGACAAGAATAATAAGTCAGCGCATCGTATTATAAGCATTATAATATCAACATTAAAGTATGGTTGGGAGAAACTTATGATCTGAATAATGTGTCCAAACATAAACATTTTAAGGATGGATCTAATTTTAACGAGTCTCTGATACTAAAATTTAACACACTTGTGCTTGTTAGTGTATACAAATTTTGAATGTGAGCAGATGACTATAGAGGGATATTATTATAGAACCATTTTGAAAAATTTAATAAATTTTTAAAGGTTTGAATTACTGTTAGAAATCATTCAACTCAAAGTTATCTCAATGAAAGTGCATGCTTTCTCCTGCCTCCTACAATGTTTTCGTCGTTTCAAAAGGCTTTTTAACATCGTGCCATCTCGTCAAGCCTCATTGTTGGAACCTCGAAGAAAAAGATCAACACAAGCACAGGAATGTCACTCAGTTTAGCGATGCCAACGAAGGTGTGATGACTTCTTGATAGGCAGTGTTTTGAATTATGGAGGAAACTAAGATAATATACCATATAGATGATGAAGAAACTCCGTACCTGGTCAAAATTCCCAAAGCCCCGGAGGAAGTAACTCTTGGGGATTTTAAGAATGTTCTCAACAGACCAAATTACAAATTCTTTTTCAAGTCAATTGATGACGACTATGGGTGAGTTAAAATTTGTTGTCAACTATACCCACTGTGTTATATGCATAAATTTTATGTAATTCAATTATTTCTTAAATCATTTCTAATGTGTTAATATAGCACTGACTATGTTATGTAGACTGCAATTTTTCAGAGTTGGAACTTGGACAATTGTGTTGTCAACTGACAACTGTCAAGAAAAGGTTTTTCTTTTTAGACCCAAAATGTTCCCAGTATAGTTTTACCTATATGGAAAATTGAGTTGAAGCTAGCCTACCTACTAATGAGAGAAATGCTCATGCTCGATTTCATCCATTTTTATATCCATTGTAATTTGCATAGTAATTTCCTTAGTTAAAAAAAGAAGTTACATTTTAGCACACAATGTTGAAAAATTATGGATGAAACAATCATTTTTACCTATGATTTTTGGAAAGTTCTGCTTAATATCCCAGATAGGCCTAATACAGGCAGAACTGTGAACTGTGTATCATAGTGGCAAACCAGAGCTTTTTTAGAATCAGTTCATTTTTAATTTCCTCACTTACTCAAGATTTAAACCAATTTCTTAAATATGATAATGCTGGTATCCATGATACTTCACTGGTCTACTAACTCTACTTACCGGACTCAAAAATGAACTTGAGGGTGAGTCTAAAAAACTCTCTGCTTTGCCACTATGCTGTGTATTGTTGTTAATGGAGATTGGAGAGAGATCAATTCAAGCACATTAAGCACCGGCATGGAATACCTACATCTACTTAGCAAGCCATGACTGATATTTTCAAGCCGTGGTTTGATGGATTTGCCAGCAGTGAATCCATTTCTTTGAGCCGTAATCTTGTGAATTCCATAATTTGGCCATAGAAAGCCATTTATGAGCCATGAACTTATTTACAAAATCCCTTGCATGTGTTACTTTGCATCACGATTGGAAAAAACTGAAGATGGTCCGAGGGGCCGGCCGTAAATTTGTCCGAGACATGCTATGCAGGAGCATATGTTCAGTCTTGAAATGCCTAGCACCTTACAAGCCTTGCAACAAGTCCTGCAGTGCAGGCTAACTTGAATAGCAAAGCATTTTATTTTACCCAATTAAAGATGGTTAATAAATCAAACTCTCGATAAGACATTATTACAGGACTAATTTTATAAATGTGGTCGAATGTGCCACAACTTAATTAAGTTATAGGACATATGCACAGTATTTTCGGTCATAGAGCGTCCGAAAACCAGCTCGATTATGCAAGTCATCGAAGCAAATTAACTTTACGGTTCTTACCTTTAATCCGGAGCCGTAGCTAGGATCAGGCTTGTATTCTCCTCGCCCCGAAATCAGAGGAATTTTTACAGACATCTCGACTTTTTGTCATTTCTTAGTACTATCAAGGTTTTTTGTCATCTTTTACAGTAAGGCGATTTATTTTTCTCGTGTACTAATGAATGACACCGATCAGCATCCGATGCAGTGTGCTGCGGTGATAAATCGACCATGTATCAGACGCACTCGCCATCACAGGCACAGGCTTCTATGTTAATGTCAGCTTCTACTCTTCATTGTCACTGACTTTTTGTCCACTGCTGCTT
>NW_025932052.1:0-431 GCF_000764305.2 Hyalella azteca | reverse complement strand
CAGTGGCCGGTCGGCACGTGAAAAGAAACACCGTGTCACCGTTTTTATTCTAATTTAACACTAGAAATCCGTAAAACATCTGATAAAAACGGCGATACAGTTTATTTTCACGGGGTGACCGGCCATATGCACTAGAACGCCAGTGGGACCGTTTTTTCACCGTTTTTTCTAACAGTGCATGCTGTTCTTAGCGTGCACGTATAGTCCTTTTAAGCAACTGAATTTGCGCTGAATTTCAAATTACTCAAATAAGTTGGCAGTCCATGAGCAAGTCTGTATGCTTGTGGTCGACATATGTATGTGGCAATTTAGTGGAGAAAGCGCTTGATTTCTCGCTTTTACGACTAGTAACATGCGTCTTGTCAGGTCAACGATTAGATGAGGTGTTTTAAATATCTTTAATCGTTAATAAAATCATTATTATTCAGCTC
>NW_025932051.1:0-307 GCF_000764305.2 Hyalella azteca | reverse complement strand
TAATAATTGTAATAATAATAATAATAATAATAATAATAATAATAATAATAACATTAATAATAATAGCGGTTTCAACATTTACTAGGCCGTAGGTAGGCCTGTCGCCGATTCTGTAAATCGCAAAACATTCAAAGCATTTTGCGGTCTCGAACTCGCAACTCACTGCTTCAAATTCTGTAGTGCTTAAGGGAGCATCTACCCTAAAAACTATCTCGGCCATTTACAGTCGGATCACTCTGAAACTTGGTACACATATGTAAAATGGAAAAAAAACTCGCATTTTGTTCGTGTTAATTATTCGAAAAAA